>NW_024404739.1:0-34831 GCF_905171775.1 Rana temporaria
GTGGGTGGAGTAAATGGAGTGTTATAAATGGTTCTTCCCCATAGGTAACCGAATATTTAATGTTGGATATTTTCCACCTTTATTCCTCCTTTGTTTCTCCTCGGAGCTGCTGATCCCACTTCCTGTCTACAGGCACTCCAGGCATTGTATAATTTGTTGGGTGGTTTCCATGGTACGAGTGGTGGGTTGGGTGGTTTCCATGGTACGAGGGGTGGGTTGGGTGGTTTCCATGGTATGAGTGGTGGGTTGGGTGGTTTCCATGGTATGAGTGGTGGGTTGGGTGGTTTCCATGGTATGAGTGGTGGGTTGGGTGGTTTCCATGGTACGAGTGGTGGGTTGGGTGGTTTCCATGGTACGAGTGGTGGGTTGGGTGGTTTCCATGGTACGAGTGGTGGATTGGGTGGTTTCCATGGTACGAGTGGTGGATTGGGTGGTTTCCATGGTACGAGTGGTGGGTTGAGTGGTTTCCATGGTACGAGTGGTGGGTTGGGTGGTTTCCATGGTACGAGTGGTGGGTTGGGTGGTTTCCATAGTACAAGGGGTGGGTTGGGTGGTTTCCATGGTACGAGTGGTGGGTTGGGTGGTTTCCATGGTACGAGTGGTGGGTTGGGTGGTTTCCATAGTACAAGGGGTGGGTTCGGTGGTTTCCATGGTACGAGTGGTGGGTTGGATGTTTTCCATGGTACGAGTGGTGGGTTGGATGTTTTCCATGGTACGAGTGGTGGGTTGGGTGGTTTCCATGGAACGAGTGGTGGGTTGGGTGGTTTCCATGGAACGAGTGGTGGGTTGGGTGGTTTCCATGGTACGAGTGGTGGGTTGGGTGGTTTCCATGGTACGAGTGGTGGGTTGGGTGGTTTCCATGGTACGAGTGGTGGGTTGGGTGGTTTCCATGGTACGAGTGGTGGGTTGGGTGGTTTCCATGGTACGAGTGGTGGGTTGGGTGGTTTCCATGGTACGAGTGGTGGATTGGGGGGTTTCCATGGTATGAGTGGTGGATTGGGGGGTTTCCATGGTATGAGTGGTGGGTTGGGTGGTTTCCATGGTATGAGTGGTGGGTTGGGTGGTTTCCATGGTATGAGTGGTGGGTTGGGTGGTTTCCATGGTATGAGTGGTGGGTTGGGTGGTTTCCATGGTACGAGTGGTGGGTTGGTTGGTTTCCATGGTACGAGTGGTGGGTTGGGTGGTTTCCATGGTACGAGTGGTGGGTTGGGTGGTTTCCATGGTACGAGTGGTGGATTGGGTGGTTTCCATGGTACGAGTGGTGGATTGGGTGGTTTCCATGGTACGAGTGGTGGGTTGAGTGGTTTCCATGGTACGAGTGGTGGGTTGGGTGGTTTCCATGGTACGAGTGGTGGGTTGGGTGGTTTCCATAGTACAAGGGGTGGGTTGGGTGGTTTCCATGGTACGAGTGGTGGGTTGGGTGGTTTCCATGGTACGAGTGGTGGGTTGGGTGGTTTCCATAGTACAAGGGGTGGGTTCGGTGGTTTCCATGGTACGAGTGGTGGGTTGGATGTTTTCCATGGTACGAGTGGTGGGTTGGGTGGTTTCCATGGAACGAGTGGTGGGTTGGGTGGTTTCCATGGAACGAGTGGTGGGTTGGGTGGTTTCCATGGTACGAGTGGTGGGTTGGGTGGTTTCCATGGTACGAGTGGTGGGTTGGGTGGTTTCCATGGTACGAGTGGTGGGTTGGGTGGTTTCCATGGTACGAGTGGTGGGTTGGGTTGTTTCCATGGTACGAGTGGTGGGTTGGGTGGTTTCCATGGTACGAGTGGTGGGTTGGGTGGTTTCCATGGTACGAGTGGTGGATTGGGGGGTTTCCATGGTACGAGTGGTGGATTGGGGGGTTTCCATGGTACGAGTGGTGGATTGGGGGGTTTCCCTGGTACGAGTGGTGGGTTGGGTGGTTTCCCTGGTACGAGTGGTGGGTTGGGTGGTTTCCCTGGTACGAGTGGTGGGTTGGGTGGTTTCCCTGGTACGAGTGGTGGGTTGGGTGGTTTCCCTGGTACGAGTGGTGGGTTGGGTGGTTTCCCTGGTACGAGTGGTGGGTTGGGTGGTTTCCATCGTTCGAGTGGTGGGTTGGGTGGTTTCCATCGTTCGAGTGGTGGGTTGGAGTTCTCCACCTTAGAACGTGTAATGGACTGGGTATTTTTATGGCACTATAACTTATTGATGGGTCCCGGTATGGGTTGGGTGGTCTCCATCGTATGAGTGATGTGTTGGGGGGGATCTTCATCCTATGAGTGGGTTGGGGATTTTACCGTCATAGGGAAGATTCACCCTCTAGAATAGTCCTGGTGTCAGAGACCCAAAGTGAGGGGAAATCCAAGATTTTGTGTTGTCACCAGAACAGGAAGTGAGGGGAAATCTTTCAATATGGACACCTGTTCTGGTAACAGAGGGTTTACCTCATTATGGAGAGATCTCCTCTCACTTCCTGTTGCCTGTAGGACAGGAAGTCTCTGCAGTGGGACACATACAGGACTTTTAATCCTTTCCTACTCCATCCAAAAGTATAAAAAAAGTTTTGGCCTTTCATTCACTTTAATGATCGGTGACCTTCATTCCCAGGTGACTTCTGACCCGATTCCCACCAATGAGATGGGTTATACTGATACTGTCACCACCTTTGGCCACACCCCGGTCTGTTGGCTTGGGCCCAGTTTAGTTTTCCTTCATGCGGTTTTCTTCCCAGTACAGACCCCCGACAAGGGTGAATGATCGATCATGCGCGTGTGAGTGGGCTCTGGTAGGTTTGAGATCGGCCCCATTCCCCCATACAGGGGCGGGAGGGTGGAAGGCTGCTGTCCCATATTTCTTCTCTTATAGCATATGATCTGCTGTCTGTTTCAGGTCATCTCACCGACCTCCTCCTGGCTGAGCGGCCGGCTCTGAACGCCCTGTCCCGGGTCAGCGGAGTGGCTACACTGTCCAGGAAGGTGACAGAACAGGCCAGGAAGTCAGGATGGCCGGGGAAGGTGACTGGGACCAGGAAGACCACGCCCGGATTCCGCCTTCCTGAGAAATATGGCCTGCTGGTGGGAGGAGCTGGAACTCACCGTTGTGGGACTGGAGACCTAGTCATGCTGAAGGACAACCATATATGGGCAATGGGCGGGATCCAAGAGGTGAGGAATGGGCGGGGTTATCTGTGGGAACAAATGGAGATAAAGTGGATTTACTGTAGGGGTGATGAAAAGTATGAGGGGGATTTATGGTCGGTAGGGGTGATGGTGGGGGGGTGGGTCGGTAGGGGTGGTGGTGGTGGTGGGGGGGGGGGTCGGTAGGGGTGATGGTGGTGGTGGGGGGGGTGATGGTGGGGGATGGTCGGTACGGGTGACGGTGGTGGGGGAGTGATGGTGGGGGGGTCGGTAGGGGTGGTGGGGGGGTGATGGTGGTGGGGGGGGTGATGGTGGGGGATGGTCGGTACGGGTGATGGTGGTGGTGGGGGGGGGGGTTGGTAGGGGTGATTGTGGTTGGGGTGGTGGGGGGGGGATCGGTAGGGGAGGTGGTGGGGGTGGGAGGGGGGGTCGGTAGGGGTGGTGGGGGTGGGGGGGGGGCGATGGGGGTGGGGGGGGGGGCGGGTAGGTAGGGGTGAAGGTTGAGGGGGGGGGGGGTCGGTAGGGGTGATGATGGTGGTGGGGGGGGTCGGTAGGGGAGGGGGGGTCGGTAGGGGTGATGGTGGGGTTATCTGATCTTGGAGGGTCTCTTTGTTGTAATATAGAAGTGATGGACGGCTGATCTCTGGTGTCCCCATCTTCCCGGTGGGGTCTTTGTCCCCCGTAGGCGGTACGCGGGGTGCACTCGGTGGCTGGTCACACTCTGAAGGTGGAGGTGGAGTGTCGGTCAGAGGAGGAGGCTCTGGTAGCCGCAGAATCTGGAGCGGATATCATCATGCTGGATAATTTTACCCCAGAGGTACCTACCTGCCCTTCCTACTCTTCAACTGTCTGCCCCTTGTCTATACCCCGCGATCACTGCCCCATAATGCACCGGAAGTACTGCAGGGACATTCTATTGACTGCTGTAGAATGGGGACTATGAATATTGCCCCTCATGCCCCCACATTGCCCCTCATGCCCCCACATTGCCCCTCATGCCCCGCATTGCCCCGCATACCCCACATTGCCCCTCATACCCCACATTGCCCCGCATTGCCCCGCATGCCCCACATTGCCCCTCATACCCCTAATTACGCCATAATACTCTAGTATCAGGAAGTCCCTGATTGGTTGCCGGGGGTGACGGTGATCAGTAACGTTCTCCTTTTATCTCTTCCCTCCTAGTTACTCCATCAGGCGGCGCTCGCGGTGAAGACGGTGTACCCCAGTGTGGTGGTGGAGGCCTCCGGAGGGGTGACCCCCCACAATGTCCTGCAGTTCTTGGGACCCCATGTGGATGTGGTGTCCATGGGCTGCCTGACTCAAGGATACCCGCACATCGACTTCTCCCTCAAGCTGACCAAAGGCCTTCAGACCCTCCCCTGTACCCCCGGATCAGACACCTGACCCCCTGGGGGCCCTCCCGACACCTGACCCCCTGGGGGCCCTCCCGACACCTGACCCCCTGGGGCCCTCCCGACACCTGACCCTCTGGGGGCCCTCCCGACACCTGACCCCCTGGGGGCCCCTCCCCTGTACTCCCGGATCCGACACCTGACCCCTGGGGCCCCCCTCCCCTGTACTCCCGGATCCGACACCTTACCCCTGGGGCTCACCTCCCCTGTACCCCCGGATCCGACACCTGACCCCTGGGGGCCCTCCCGACACCTGACCCCTGGGCCCCCCTCCCCTGTACCCTGCACTGCTCCCCGATATCTGTGATCTGCCTATCGGGTGACCCGTCTCCAGCCGGATACCTGGAAATCCCGGCAGTGCGGAGTCTGGGGGAGGAGACACCGTACCGCATGGGTGGGGATAATGAGCGCTGTGGGAGGGGCTTATCCCGCTGTATTCACAACTAATAAATCGTTATACTGAACTCAGCCCGTCATCTCGTCTTCTCTGTGTGGTCTCTTTATACATTTTGTTCACCCAACATTCACCCAACCAACCTTTATACAACATTCACCCAACCAACCTTTATACAGCATTCACCCAACATTCACCCAACCAACCTTTATACAGCATTCACCCAACATTCACCCAACCAACCTTTATACAACATTCACCCAACCAACCTTTATACAACATTCACCCAACCAACCTTTATACAACATTCACCCAACCAACCTTTATACCACATTCACACAACATTCACCCAACCAACCTTTATACAACATTCACTCAACCAACCTTTATACAGCATTCACCTAACTTTCACCCAAAATTCACTCAAAGTTCCCTAGACATATGCAGAATGGAAAAATCAGTTTTGTTCATTTTCTAAAGAATTCCAACTTCTCAGACCGATTGGAATTCTGTGTAAAGAATAACTAGTTGTTAGGGGGCGGGGTCAGGAAGCCGTCCGCCCACGTCCATACCAACCGATGAGTCATCAGCTGTCAGCGGGCTTCACCAAAAGACGGCTGAAATGTAAGCAAAAGAATGCCAAAAAATTAGGAAAAAAAAGCCATAGCCCCCCCCCCACTCCGTCCATACTGGGCCCTTGGGGTCCAGTATGGATTTTAAGGGAAACTCTCCACCCCCCCCCCCCCCACCCTGAAAATCTATACCAGACCTTTATTTGAGCATTGGCAGGTCACCCCCCCCCCCCTCACTCTAAAGCATCTTGTCCCAAAGCAATCCTGGCCATTGGTTGTCAGGGGCTGTGGGCGGGGGGCTTGTCAGACTCTGGAAGCCCCCAGATCCCGGCCCCCTTATGTGAATGGGTATCGGGTACATTGTGACCCCACTCGTAAATCCTACCCCCCTACCCATTGTACATTGTGCCCCCCCACCCATTGTACATTGTGCCCCCCCCATTGTACATTGTGCCCCCCCCCCACCCATTGTGCCCCCCCACCCATTGTACATCGTACCCCTATCCATTCACCAAAAAAGAGTAAATTCCTTAATTAACCACTTGACCACCGGGCACTTAAACCCCCTTCCTAACCAGACCAATTCTCAGCTTTCGGCGCTCTCACAGTTTGAATGACAATTACTCAGTCATACAACACTGTACCCATATGAAATGTTGTCCTTTTTTTTCCACACAAATAGAGATTTCTTTTGGTGGTATTTAATCACCGTTGGGTTTTTATTTTCTGCGCTATAAAAGAAAAAAGACTGAAAATTCAGTAAAAAAAATAATAATTTTTCTTTGTTTCTGTTATAAAATGTAGCAAATTTTTTACTGCTACATATCTTTGGTAAAATTAAGTTCAAATTGGTGAATATTATTTGGTCTTTGTGAAAGTTATAGAGTCCACAAGCTATGGTGCCAATCTCTGAAAATCGATCACACCTGAAGTACTGACAGCCGATCTCATTTCTTGAGACTCTAACATGCCAGAAAAATACAAACACCCCCAAATGACCCCTTAATGGAAAGACATTCCAAGGTATTCAGAAAGAGGCATGGCGAGTTTTTTGAAGTTGTAATTTTTTCCCACAATTCTTTGCAAAATCAAGATTTTTTTTGGTCATATTAGCAAGTTATTTCTCACACACAACATATGCATACCACAAATTACTCCTCAAAACACATTCTGCTATTCCTCCCGAGTATGGCGATACCACATGTGTGAGACTTTTACACAGCGTGGTCACATACAGAGGCCCAACATGCAGGGAGTACCTTCACATGTGTGAGACTTTTACACAGCTTGGCCACATACGGAGGCCCAACATACAGGGAGCACCTTCACATGTGTGAGACTTTTACACAGCTTGGCCACATACAGAGGCCCAACATGCAGGGAGCACCTTCACATGTGTGAGACTTTTACACAGCGTGGCCACATACAGAGGCCCAACATGCAGGGAGCACCTTCAGGCGTTCTGGGGGCATAAATTACACATCTAATTTCCTGGACTGTGGAAACACCCCAAAAAGACCTAATTTTGGAAAGTAAACACCCCAGTATATATTCTATGAGGCATAACGAGTCTTTTGAACATGTCATTTTTTTTTCCCCCACAAGTTTTTGGAAAATGTGGAAAGAAAATGAAAACAAAAGTTGTCCATATATAATATATTTCTAACACATAGCATGTACAAAGCAAAAATGACACCCTAAAATACATTCTGCTATTACTCCCGAGTATGGTGATACCCCATGTGCGAGACTTTTATTTAGCATGGCCACACATAGAGGCCCAACATACAGGGAGCACCTTCAGGCGTTCTAGGGGCATACATTACACATCCCATTTTCCTGACTACCTATTGCACTTTTGAAGGCCCTGGAGCACCAGGACAATGGAAATGCCCCAAAAATGACCCCATTTTGGAAATCAAACACCCCAACGTATAATCTATGAGGCATAACGAGTCTTTTGAACGGTTCATTTTTTTTAGACACATTTTTGGAAACTGCGGAAAGAAAATGAAAATGCATTTTTTTTTACACAAAGTTGTCCATTTATACAATATTTTAGCACATAGGACGTACATTCCAAAAATGACACCCCAAAATAGATTCTCCTCCTCCTCCCGAGTACAGCGATGCCACATGTGGGAGACTTCAACAGCCTGGCCACATACAAAGGCCCAACATGCAGGGAGCACCTTCTGGTCTCTGATCTGACTACCATTTTCCCTTTTGTGAGGCACTCTAATGGTGGATGAGCCGTGGATCGGGATGGCTGAGCCATAAATGTGTATGGATGGGTACGGCCGAGTATGGATGGGTATGGCTAAGTATGGATGGGTACGGCCAAGTATGGATGAGTATGGCCGACTATGGATGGGTATGGACAAGTAGGGATGAGTACGGCCGAGTATGGGTGGGTACGGCCGAGTATGGGTGGGTACGGCCGAGTATGGATGGGTACGGCCGAGTATGGATGGGTTCGGCCGAGTATGGATGGGTTCGGCCGAGTATGGATGGGTACGGCCGTGTATGGATGGGTACGGCCGTGTATGGATGGGTACGGCCGAGTATGGATGGGTACGGCCGAGTATGGCTAAGTATGGATGGGTACGGCCAAGTATGGATGAGTATGGCCGACTATGGATGGGTATGGACAAGTAGGGATGAGTACGGCCGAGTATGGGTGGGTACGGCCGAGTATGGGTGGGTACGGCCGAGTATGGATGGGTACGGCCGAGTATGGGTGGGTACGGCCGAGTATGGATGGGTACGGCCGAGTATGGATGGGTACGGCCGAGTATGGATGGGTTCGGCCGAGTATGGATGGGTTCGGCCGAGTATGGATGGGTACGGCCGTGTATGGATGGGTACGGCCGAGTATGGATGGGTACGGCCGTGTATGGATGGGTACGGCCGAGTATGGATGGGTACGGCCGTGTATGGATGGGTACGGCCGTGTATGGATGGGTACGGCCGAGTATGGATGGGTACGGCCGAGTATGGATGAGTACGGCCGAGTATGGATGGGTACGGCCGAGTATGGATGGGTACGGCCGAGTATGGATGGGTACGGCCGAGTATGGATGGGTACGGCCGAGTATGGATGGGTACGGCCGAGTATGGATGGGTTCGGCCGAGTATGGATGGGTACGGCCGTGTATGGATGGGTACGGCCGAGTATGGATGGGTACGGCCGAGTATGGATGGGTACGGCCGAGTATGGATGGGTACGGCCGAGTATGGATGGGTTCGGCCGAGTATGGATGGGTTCGGCCGAGTATGGATGGGTACGGCCGTGTATGGATGGGTACGGCCGAGTATGGATGGGTACGGCCGAGTATGGATGGGTTCGGCCGAGTATGGATGGGTTCGGCCGAGTATGGATGGGTACGGCCGAGTATGGATGGGTACGGCCGAGTATGGATGGGTTCGGCCGAGTATGGATGGGTGAGGCTGCAATAATGAGCAAGGAGCAGTGCTGTGGGCATTACAGATGCAGCTCACAGCGCTGCTGCAACCGATCTCTCCACTCTCCTCTCACGCTGTAACGATCGGTACAGAGAGGGGAGAGAGGAACCGGACGTGATGCCGGTTTGTTTGCATGTGATCGCTCCATCATAGATTGGTCGGTATTTGTAGGACACACACTGTTGGATATATGAAGGATGGGGGGTGTTGGGGCGCTTACCAGTATATAAAAATAAATATATAATAAATTAGTAATTAATTGATCAATAAAAAGTGCAATGTGCTGATTGGAATATTAATAACATTAACATTGAATAAGCAATAAATAGATCACAAAATATATGTGAATAAAGTGCAGCAATAATGATTAAAGTGCCTAAAATAAATGTGTGCTGATCAAGTGCATCAGAAGAATATAATAAAGTGCATCAGAAGAATATAATAAAGTGCATCAGAACAATATAATAAAGTGCATCGGAACAATATAATAAAGTGCATCAGAACAATATAATAAAGTGCATCGGAACAATATAATAAAGTGCATCAGAAGAATATAATAAAGTGCATCAGAAGAATATAATAAAGTGCATCGGAACAATATAATAAAGTGCATCAGAAGAATATAATAAAGTGCATCGGAACAATATAATAAAGTGCATCGGAACAATATAATAAAGTGCATCAGAAGAATATAATAAAGTGCATCAGAAGAATATAATAAAGTGCATCGGAACAATATAATAAAGTGCATCGGAACAATATAATAAAGTGCATCGGAACAATATAATAAAGTGCATCGGAACAATATAATAAAGTGCATCAGAAGAATATAATAAAGTGCATCAGAAGAATATAATAAAGTGCATCGGAACAATATAATAAAGTGCATCGGAACAATATAATAAAGTGCATCAGAAGAATATAATAAAGTGCATCAGAAGAATATAATAAAGTGCATCAGAACAATATAATAAAGTGCATCGGAACAATATAATAAAGTGCATCGGAACAATATAATAAAGTGCATCGGAACAATATAATAAAGTGCATCGGAACAATATAATAAAGTGCATCAGAACAATATAATAAAGTGCATCGGAACAATATAATAAAGTGCATCAGAACAATATAATAAAGTGCATCGGAACAATATAATAAAGTGCATCGGAACAATATAATAAAGTGCATCAGAACAATATAATAAAGTGCATAGATACGTAAATAGAATGATCAATAAATGTCCAGAACATAATTAGAAATGGTGAAAAAAATAATTTCATGCAAAGGTGCGATGTAAATCCCGGGCAGAATCCCAAACATGCAGCCCAAAGATAATTAATGTCCACACGATAATTTTCAAAGTGCAGCGCTCAGGGAAAACCAATCCAAAAAAACGTGCTCCCCTCAGAATGAGCGGTAGTGCTAGCCTCTCACCCCTAGGAGGCTTACAATAAGCCTTATTATGATCCCAATGGCCGCAGCTTCTCTTCCCTCTTCCATGTGCAGGGCACTTGTAGTTCCACACCAAACAGCAGCGTTTGACCAGTCATCCCTCCTTCCTCAAACCAACGGCTCTCACAGGCTGCACATCAAGGAGGAAACGCTCACAATAGTGTGAAATCACAATAACAAACTTTTATTTCAAACGCAGTAAACTCACAGATCCTATGATTAAGTGGTGTGAGTTGCCACGTAACGCGTGAGGAACAGCTGAGCGGAGAAATCCGTACTTCTGATGTTCTCGATCGGAACTTTGAAATGTGAGTTTACTGCGTTTGAAATAAAAGTTTGTTATTGTGATTTCACACTATTGTGAGCGTTTCCTCCTTGATGTGCGCCCTGTGAGAGCCGTTGGTTTGAGGAAGGAGGGATGACTGGTCAAACGCTGCTGTTTGGTGTGGAACTACAAGTGCCCTGCACATGGAAGAGGGAAGAGAAGCTGCGGCCATTGGGATCATAATAAGGCTTATTGTAAGCCTCCTAGGGGTGAGAGGCTAGCACTACCGCTCATTCTGAGGGGAGCACGTTTCTTTGGATTGGTTTTCCCTGAGCGCTGCACTTTGGAAATGATCGTGTGGACATTAATTATCTTTGGGCTGCATGTTTGGGATTCTGCCCGGGATTTACATCGCACCTTTGCATGAAATTATTTTTTTCACCATTTCTAATTATGTTCTGGACATTTATTGATCATTCTATTTACGTATCTATGCACTTTATTATATTGTTCCGATGCACTTTATTATATTGTTCTGATGCACTTTATTATATTGTTCTGATGCACTTTATTATATTGTTCTGACGCACTTTATTATATTGTTCTGATGCACTTTATTATATTGTTCTGATGCACTTTATTATATTGTTCTGATGCACTTTATTATATTGTTCCGATGCACTTTATTATATTGTTCTGATGCACTTTATTATATTGTTCCGATGCACTTTATTATATTCTTCTGATGCACTTTATTATATTCTTCTGATGCACTTTATTATATTCTTCTGATGCACTTTATTATATTGTTCTGATGCACTTTATTATATTGTTCCGATGCACTTTATTATATTCTTCTGATGCACTTTATTATATTGTTCTGATGCACTTTATTATATTGTTCTGATGCACTTTATTATATTGTTCTGATGCACTTTATTATATTGTTCTGATGCACTTTATTATATTGTTCCGATGCATTTTATTATATTGTTCTGATGCACTTTATTATATTGTTCTGATGCACTTGATCAGCACATATTTATTTTAGGCACTTTAATAATCATTATTGCTGCACTTTATTCCCATATATTGTGTGATCTTTTTATTGTTTATCCAATGTTATCATTAATATTCCAATCAGCACATTGCACTTTTTATTGATCAATTAGTTACTAATTTATTATATATTTTTATATACTGGTAAGCGCCCCAACACCCCCCATCCTTCATATATTACCAGTGTGAGAACATTGCTTGGCTGTGGCAGCTGTCTAGGTTGTTGTAACTCTTATTTCACTCTATTATTATATGGTTGGTGCAGTTTTTCTCATTTTAGTGTGGTTTGCGCATTAGTTCCCCCTATTATTATTAACACTGTGGGATGAGATTGTACAATAGATTGTGGCTCCTGGGTGAACTGCACCCCACGCACCCGCCTAGGATCGGCCGTGCACACACACTATGAGATGAGATTGTAGAATCGATTGGGACTGACCTTTGTAAGACACACCATATGAGATGAGATTGTAGAATGGATTGGGACCTTTGTAGGACACACACTATGAGATGAGATTGTAGAATGGATTGGGACCTTTGTAGGACACACACTATGAGATGAGATTGTACAATGGATTGGGACCTTTGTAGGACACACACTATGAGATGAGATTGTACAATGGATTGGTCGGTATTTGTAGGACACACACTATGAGATGAGATTGTACAATGGATTGGATGGTATTTGTAGGACACACACTATGAGATGGGATTGTACAATGGATTGGTCGGTATTCGTAGGACACACACTATGAGATGAGATTGTACAATGGATTGGGACCTTTGTAGGACACACACTATGAGATGAGATTGTACAATGGATTGGGACATTTGTAGGACACACACTATGAGATGAGATTGTACAATGGATTGGGACCTTTGTAGGACACACACACACTATGAGATGAGATTGTACAATGGATTGGGACCTTTGTAGGACACACACTATGAGATGAGATTGTACAATAGATTGGGACCTTTGTAGGACACACACTATGAGATGAGATTGTACAATAGATTGGGACCTTTGTAGGACACACACTATGAGATGAGATTGTACAATGGATTGGTCGGTATTTGTAGGACACACACTATGAGATTGTACAATGGATTGGTCGGTATTTGTAGGACACACACTATGAGAGGAGATTGTACAATGGTTTGGGACCTTTGTAGGACACACACTATGAGATGAGATTGTACAATGGATTGGTCGGTATTTGTAGGACACACACCATATGAGATGAGATTGTAGAATAGATTGGGGCCTTTGTAGGACACACACTATGAGATGAGATTGTACAATGGATTGGTCGGTATTTGTAGGACACACACTATGAGATTGTACAATGGATTGGTCGGTATTTGTAGGACACACACTATGAGATGAGATTGTACAATGGATTGGTCGGTATTTGTAGGACACACACTGTGAGATGAGATTGTACAATGGATTGGTCGGTATTTGTAGGACACACACTGTGAGATGAGATTGTACAATGGATTGGTCGGTATTTGTAGGACACACACCATATGAGATGGGATTGTACAATACATTGGGACCTTTGTAGGACACACACTATGAGATGAGATTGTACAATGGATTGGTCAGTATTTGTAGGACACACACTATGAGATGGGATTGTACAATGGATTGGTCGGTATTCGTAGGACACACACTATGAGATGAGATTGTACAATGGATTGGATGGTCACACAGGTAATTGATTTTGAAGGAAACAAACCAAAAGGCAGAAAGTAGAATAAAAATGAACTTTTATTGAGAACTTCCCCTGAGGATTCCGCTTCCAGCTTAAGACGTGAAAATAGTCGGGGGAGGGGGTTACGGGTTGTCGGGCAGAAGGAGAATTGGGGCGGCAGATAAAGGACCCCCATAGTTTCGTCCCACCGGACAGAATAAATTACAGTTTTGTAGTCGATGGGTCACTTTACAAAATACGCAATGTACAGCAGTGGGGCGCAGCGCCGGGTCTCGGGGCGCACAGCCCGCAGGGTGAACCTTCAGACCGATTTACTCCTGGTCCTTGTCCTCACCGTGGGTGATGACATAGCAGATGTTCTTGTAGTCTACATTGCCGGCCACATCAGGGGGGAAGGCGGTCCACATGTTTTTGATCTGGAGGAAGGAGAAGAGTTGGATGAGATCCCAGAAACACCCATCCCCCCAAAATGTCATAGATGTCCCAACCCCCCAGGAGACATCAATCCCATCCCCCCAAATGTCATAGATGACCCAACCCCCCAGGAAACACCCATCCCCCCAAATGTCATAGATGTCCCAACCCCCCAGGAAACACCCATCCCCCCAAATGTCATAGATGTTCCAACCCCCCAGGAAACACCCATCCCCCCAAATGTCATAGATGTCCCAACCCCCCAGGAAACACCCATCCCCCCAAATGTCATGGCTGTCCCAACCCCCCAGGAGACATCAATCCCATCCCCCCAAATGTCATAGATGTCCCAACCCCCCAGGAAACACCCATCCCCCCAAATGTCATAGATGTGCCAACCCCCCAGGAGACATCAATCCCATCCCCCCAAATGTCATAGATGTCCCAACCCCCCAGGAAACACCCATCCCCCCAAATGTCATGGCTGTCCCAACCCCCCAGGAAACACCCATCCCCCCAAATGTCATAGATGTCCCAACCCCCCAGGAAACACCCATCCCCCCAAATGTCATAGATGTCCCAACCCCCCAGGAAACACCCATCCCCCCAAATGTCATGGCTGTCCCAACCCCCCAGGAGACATCAATCCCATCCCCCCAAATGTCATAGATGTCCCAACCCCCCAGGAAACACCCATCCCCCCAAATGTCATAGGGAGACATCAATCCCCTCCCCCCCAAATGTCATAGATGTCCCAACCCCCCAGGAAACACCCATCCCCCCAAATGTCATAGATGTCCCAACCCCCCAGGAAACACCCATCCCCCCAAATGTCATAGATGTCCCAACCCCCCAGGAAACACCCATCCCCCCAAATGTCATAGATGTCCCAACCCCCCAGGGAACTCAAATCCCATCCCCCCAAAATGTCATGGCTGTCCCAACCCCCAGAAATGTTCAGCCCCATCTTTACCTCCCAAACAGGGAGGGCTCTAATTCCCTTTAGATACCCCAAACCCTCTGAGCCCAACCCCCACCACCATCCCCCCAGAGACCCCCCATGTGGTCGAAGTTCTCACCTCCTCTGCGGTGAACCTGTCACACTGTGTGGTCAGGAGTTCCTCAAGGCTGGAAGAGAAAGGGGGACATTGTTAGGGGAGCCCTCGGGGGTCACACAAATACATTGTATGGGGGGCAGGGGAGGTATGTACACAAAACTGGATGGTGGAACATATAGGGGTGGACATTGGAGAGGGGGAGGGAGACACTGGTTGGTATGGATGGATGAGGTGGTTGGACACAGGGGGGTACAGGAAGATACAGGTAGGTATGAGGTATGTGTAGAGATGAGAAAACCAAAAGGGAATGGATGGGTGGCACAGAGGATATAGGTAGGTATTGGACAATGGGGGAAGGGATGGTTAGGATGGACGTTAGAGGGTGATACTGCCATGTATCAGATGAGGGTTGGCTTAGGTCTGGGTTAGATGGGATGGAAGGGAAGGGACAGGTGGTGGGAAGGGTGAGGTGGGAGGGAATGGGGCATTGGTGAGGTGGGGTGAAGCATGAGGTGGTGGGGAAGGGTGAGGTGGTGGGAAGGCTGAGGTGGGGGGGAATGGGGTGGTGGGAAGGGTGAGGTGGGGGGTTGGGAATGGTGAGGTGGGAAGGGTGAGGTGGGGGGGGGAATGGGGCGGTGGGAAGGGTGAGGTGGGGGGAATGGGGCGGTGGGAAGGGTGAGGTGGGGGGGAATGGGGCGGTGGGAAGGGTGAGGTGGGGGGTGGGGAATGTGGAACAGATAGGAGATAATACTTACAACTGCTTCTTGATGGATCCCTTGCCCTCAGGATCAAGCACCTTGAATGCCCCGGTGATGACGTCCTCGGGATCGGCACCTGTGAGGAGACATATTGTCAGGGAAGAAATGACAGACATATCACCCACCTCACCACCCTTCTGATGGCCGACCAACCTCCGGGTCAGCTGCAGGTAATCATAATAGAGATGTAATATTATAAAATGTTACCCCCCCGGACAGTGATCTCTGGTGACCCCTCCCCCCATCACATGAGGAGTATTGAGCCCCGGCTCACCCTTCAGCTTCTCTCCGAACATGGTGAGGAAGACGGTGAAGTTGATGGGTCCAGAAGCCTCCTTGACCATCTCATCGAGCTCCTCATTCTTCACGTTCAGGCGGCCTGTGAGGAGGAGAAGTGTTACCCCAACATACAATCATCGTTCATCCCCTCCTCCGACTAACACTGCACTCCGGGCAACACAGAGGCAGGAGGTACAACAGTGCCTGAGGGCAGTACACCATGGAGGTGGATTGTAGTACAATGATGGAGGGGGATGTAGTACAATGATGGAGGGGGATTGTAGTACAATGATGGAGGTGGATTGTAGTACAATGATGGAGGGGGATTGTAGTACAATGATGGAGGGGGAGGGTGATGGGTAGTAGAATGATAGCAGTGGGGTTTGGATACAATATGGCGGATCTCGGAGATATGAGGAAGGTGGGTGTTGGGGAAGATATGGGAAATGTGGAATACAAAGCATAGATTTGGGTGGATAATGGGGTCCCAGGGAAGGCACACTCTTGGGGGGTGGGTAATGGGGTCCCAGGGGAGGGGCACTCTTGGGGGGTGGGTAATGGGGTCCCAGGGAAGGCACACTCTTGGGGGGTGGGTAATGGGGTCCCAGGGGAGGCACACTCTTGGGGGGTGGGTAATGGGGTCCCGGGGGAGGCACACTCTTGGGGGGTGAATAATGGGGTCTTGGGGGAGTAGCACTCTTGGGGGATGTGTAATGGGGTCCTGGGGGAGGCACACTCTTGGGGGGTGGGTAATGGGGTCCCAGGGGAGGCACACTCTTGGGGGGTGGGTAATGGGGTCCCAGGGGAGGCACACTCTTGGGGGGTGGGTAATGGGGTCCCAGGGGAGGCACACTCTTGGGGGGTGGGTAATGGGGTCTTGGGGGAGTAGCACTCTTGGGGGATGTGTAATGGGGTCCCGGGGGAGGCACACTCTTGGGGGGTGGGTAATGGGGTCCCAGGGGAGGCACACTCTTGGGGGGTGGGTAATGGGGTCCCGGGGGAGGCACACTCTTGGGGGGTGGGTAATGGGGTCCCAGGGGAGGCACACTCTTGGGGGGTGGGTAATGGGGTCTTGGGGGAGTAGCACTCTTGGGGGATGTGTAATGGGGTCCCGGGGGAGGCACACTCTTGGGGGGTGGGTAATGGGGTCCCAGGGGAGGCACACTCTTGGGGGGTGGGTAATGGGGTCCCGGGGGAGGCACACTCTTGGGGGGTGGTTAATGGGGTCCCGGGGGAGGCACACTCTTGGGGGGTGGGTAATGGGGTCCCGGGGGAGGGGCACTCTTGGGGGTAATGGGGTCCCAGGGGAGGGGCACTCTTGGGGGGTGGGTAATGGGGTCCCAGGGGAGGCACACTCTTGGGGGGTGAATAATGGGGTCCTGGAGGAGTAGCACTATTGGGGGGTGTGTAATGGCGTCCCGGGGTAGGCGCACTCTTGGGGGGTGGGTAATGGGGTCCCGGGGGAGGCGCACTCTTGGAGGGTGGGTAATGGGGTCCCGGGAGAGGCGCACTCTTGGGGGGTGGGTAATGGGGTCCCGGGAGAGGCGCACTCTTGGGGGGTGGGTAATGGGGTCCTGGGGGGGCACACTCTTGGGGGGTGGGTAATGGGGTCCCGGGGGAGGCGCACTCTTGGGGGGTGGGTAATGGGGTCCCGGGGGAGGCGCACTCTTGGGGGGTGGGTAATGGGGTCCCGGGAGAGGCGCACTCTTGGGGGGTGGGTAATGGGGTCCTGGGGGAGGCGCACTCTTGGAGGGTGGGTAATGGGGTCCCGGGGGAGGCGCACTCTTGGGGGGTGGGTAATGGGGTCCCGGGGGAGGCGCACTCTTGGAGGGTGGGTAATGGGGTCCTGGGGGAGGAGCACTCTTGGGGGGTGGGTAATGGGGTCCCGGGGGAGGCGCACTCTTGGAGGGTGGGTAATGGGGTCCCGGGAGAGGCGCACTCTTGGGGGGTGGGTAATGGGGTCCTGGGGGAGGAGCACTCTTGGGGGGTGGGTAATGGGGTCCTGGGGGAGGTGCACTCTTGGGGGGTGGGTAATGGGGTCCTGGGGGAGGCACACTCTTGGGGGGTGGGTAATGGGGTCCTGGGGGGGCACACTCACCCATAGCTGCGAATGTGTCTCTCAGATCCTCCTTGTCGATGATGCCGTCTCTGTTCTGGTCAATGACTGTGAAAGCCTGAGGAGCAGAGAGAAGATGTCAGAGCTGGATGGACTTCCCATTACAGATCTCCATCATTCTCCATCATTAGATGTATAGGGGAGGGAGGGGCTCCTCCGCCGGTGTGACCCCCGCCTGATGTACAGAGCCATGGGCCCCCCTTTAGAGGAGGGTTCCTGACTTATCCGGGCTCATCAGTGGAAAATATTGTAGAATAGGTTCTGTGGGGAGGAGTCTGGAGAAGTCGGAGGAGTCTGGAGAAGTCGGAGGTGATGGAGAACATTGGAGGAGTCTGGAGAAGTCGGAGGTGATGGAGAATGTTGGAGGAGTCTGGAGAAGTCGGAGGTGATGGAGAACATTGGAGTGGATTGCTCTTCTCCTCCGGTGTCCACCCAGAACTTCTGCTGAGTCTAAATTTATATCCCCCTCCCCCTCCCCCCCCCCTGTACACCTGTCCCCCTCCGTCATCTCCTTCTATGTGACACGATCCTAAAATATCCCCCCCGAAGATATGTGACACCAACAGCTGGTCTGGGAGCCCCCCTCCCCCAATGGGGGGGATTCTTCAAGAAGGCCAGGAGCAATGTACTGTAACTACAGCAACCAATCAGCAAAGTGCTGACAGAAGAGTGCAGGGAGGGAGGTTGGTTGCTATGGGTGACGGCACTTCATACACCACAAATGAAGAAACCCTTATTGGCTGGAGGAGTCCTCTGGCACCTCTCCAGGTTGGGAGATTTCCCGTAGAGTCTTCCACCAATGGCCTCCATGATGGAAACCATGCGAAGACGTCATGGAAGGTCAGTCACTGTCCCACTGGAGGCAGCAATGATCAGACCCCACAGAGGTGACCCCCCCCCCCATATCTGAGGGTCCCCAGGGCCCCGGATCACTCACCTCCTTGAACTCCTGGATCTGGGTTTGGTCAAACATGGACAAGACATTGGAGGATCCTCCTTCCTGTGCCTTTCTCTTGGCCTTCTTTGCTGGTGCCTGTGGAGAGAAGAGATGTTGAGTGATGGGGGGGTCGGTATATGGGGGGGGGGGTAATGCTGTGTAGGTGACCGTAGGTAGGTACATGCAATCAGGACTTTCTGGGTGAGAATGACAGTTGGGGTATCAGAGGTAAGTAATCACACAATGGGGTAAGTACTGCTAAAGGGTAATGGGAACCTTAGACAGGAAATTGGGGCAGTGTGGAGTGCTGGGGGCAGAGTGGGGTGCTGGGGGGGGGCAATGTGGAGTGCTGGGGGGGGGGGGGCAATGTGGAGTGCTGGGGGGCAGTGTGGAGTGCTGGGGGGGGGCAATGTGGAGTGCGGGGGGGCAGTGGGTTGGGGTAGAACCATCAGAAGGAGTTGGAGGTAAGTACCATATTGTGGAGGCAACAAAAAGCATGTGGGGGAAGGGTTGGGGGGGTCATACAGAAGGTATGGGGGGGGGCACATTATCAGGAGGAATAGGGGGGCACATTATCAGGAGGTATAGGGGGGCACATTATCAGGAGGTATAGGGGGGCACATTATCAGGAGGTATAGGGGGGGGGCACATTATCAGAAGGTATAGGGGGGCAAATTATCAGGAGGTATAGGGGGGGGCACATTATCAGGAGGTATAGGGGGGCACATTATCAGGAGGTATAGGGGGGCACATTATCAGGAGGTATAGGGGGGGGGCACATTATCAGAAGGTATAGGGGGGCAAATTATCAGGAGGTATAGGGGGGGGCACATTATCAGGAAGTATAGGGGGGCACATTATCAGGAGGTATAGGGGGGCACATTATCAGAAGGTATAGGGGGGGCACATTATCAGGAAGTATAGGGGGGCACATTATCAGGAGGTATAGGGGGGGCACATTATCAGGAGGTATAGGGGGGCACATTAGCAGAAGGTATAGGGGGGCACATTATCAGGAGGTATAGGGGGGCACATTATCAGGAGGTATAGGGGGGCACATTATCAGGAGGTATAGGGGGGAGGCACATTATCAGGAGGTATGGGGGGGGAGACATTATCAGAAGGTATAGGGGAGACATTATTAGGAGGTATAGGGGGGCACATTATCAGGAGGTATAGAGGGGGCACATTAGCAGAAGGTATGGGGGGGCACATTATCAGGAGGTATAGGGGGGGCACATTATCAGGAGGAATAGGGGGGCACAATTTCAGGAGGTATAGGGGGCACAATTTCAGGAGGTATAGGGGGGCACATTATCAGGAGGTATAGGGGGCACATTATCAGGAGGTATAGGGGGGGGGGCACATTATCAGGAGGTATAGGGGGGGCACATTATCAGGAGGTATAGGGGGGGCACATTATCAGGAGGTATAGGGGGGGCACATTATCAGGAGGTATAGGGGGGCACATTATCAGGAGGTATAGGGGGGGGCACATTATCAGGGGGTATAGGGGGGGCACATTATCAGGAGGTATAGGGGGGGCACATTATCAGGAGGTATAGGGGGGCACATTAGCAGAAGGTATGGGGGGCACATTATCGGGAGGTATAGGGGGGGCACATTATCAGGAGGTATGGGGAGGGAACATTATCAGGAGGTATAGGGGGGCACATTATCAGGGGGTATAGGGGGGGCACATTATCAGGAGGTATAGGGGGGGCACATTATCAGAAGGTATAGGGGGGGGGCACATTATCAGGGGGTATAGGGGGGGCACATTATCAGGAGGTATAGGGGGGCACATTATCAGGAGGTATAGGGGGGCACATTAGCAGAAGGTATGGGGGGGCACATTATCGGGAGGTATAGGGGGGGCACATTATCAGGAGGTATAGGGGGCACATTAGCAGAAGGTATGGGGGGGGCACATTATCGGGAGGTATAGGGGGGGCACATTATCAGGAGGTATAGGGGGCACATTATCAGGAGGTATAGGGGGGGCACATTATTAGGAGGTATAGGGGGGGCACATTATCAGGAAGTATAGGGGGGCACATTATCAGGAGGTATAGGGGGGGGCACATTATCAGGAGGTATAGGGGGGGGCACATTATCAGGAGGTATAGGGGGGCACATTATCAGGAGGTATAGGGGGGGCACATTATCAGGAGATATAGGGGGGGCACATTATCAGGAGGTATAGGGGGGAACATTATCAGGAGGTATGGGGGGCACATTATCAGGAGGTATAGGGGGGGGGGCACATTATCAGGAGGTATGGGGGGCACATTATCAGGAGGTATAGGGGGGGGGGCACATTATCAGGAGGTATAGGGGGGCACATTATCAGGAGGTATAGGGGGGCACATTATCAGGAGGTATGGGGGGCACATTATCAGGAGGTATAGGGGGGGGGGGCACATTATCAGGAGGTATAGAGGGGGGGCACATTATCAGGAGGTATAGGGGGGCACATTATCAGGAGGTATAGGGGGGGGCACATTATCAGGAGCTATGGGGGGGGGGCACATTATCAGGAGGTATGGGGGGGGCACATTATCAGATGGTATAGGGGGGCACATTAGCAGGAGGTATAGGGGGGCACATTATCAGGAGGTATGGGGGGGCACATTATCAGGAGGTATAGGGGGGAACATTATCAGGAGGTATGGGGGGGAACATTATCAGGAGGTATAGGGGGGAACATTATCAGGAGGTATGGGGGGGTACATTATCAGGAGGTATAGGGGGGGCACATTATCAGGAGGTATGGGGGGGCACATTATCAGGAGGTATAGGGGGGGCACATTATCAGAAGGTATAGGGGGGGCACATTATCAGGGGGTATAGGGGGGGCACATTAGCAGAAGGTATGGGGGGGCACATTATTAGGAGGTATAGGGGGGGCACATTATCAGGAAGTATAGGGGGGCACATTATCAGGAGGTATAGGGGGGCACATTAGCAGAAGGTATGGGGGGGCACATTATTAGGAGGTATAGGGGGGGCACATTATCAGGAAGTATAGGGGGGCACATTATCAGGAGGTATGGGGGGGCACATTATCAGGAGGTATAGGGGGGGCACATTATCAGGAGGTATAGGGGGGGCACATTATCAGGAGGTATATAGGGAGTGAATGGGGGGGGCATAAAACCAATAATGGGGTACTAAGAGAAAACAATGGGGGGCATACGGAAGGCATGATGGGAAGGTCTGTAGGGGGGGGTGGTGCAGAAAATGAAGGGGGAGGGGCAGTTTTTTGACAAGCCCAGTGCTAATCACACCCACCAATCATGAGCCGTCACCAATGTGCAGACTCTAGAGGAGCCCCAACACCCCAGTTCCTGGGGGCCCCCATGTGCCCCTCTTCCCTTCTATGCTCCTCTTTGCTTATCCAATATGGAAGAGCCGTAACCCGTAGCAACCAGAATGACGTAAGGCCGATGAGTGCTACGTGATTGGCTGCAGTGGGTGACATCCCAGTTCACATTGTCTTCTCAGTGTGAGTCCCCCAAAGTCTTGTCCTCTGAACCCCGATAATCTCCCCATCCTCCTCCAGCAGGGAGCCCCACTTGACAGATAATCCAGGGAGGGTCCGGGTTGGGTCTGGGTGTCCGGGTTGGGACTGGACCGGGCTGGGTGTAGGCCGGACGCTCCTCGGGTTGGGAAGACTTACCATCTCGTTGGTTGTTGTGGGTTGCTTGTCCTGGTGTGAAGGAAAGAAGGAAGGAGTGACATGGAGGAGAAGACCCCGGGGTGGGATTATATACCCCCGGCCGGCCAAGACTCCGAGGCTAACTATAGACACATCCTCAACTTTGGCCGTAAGGAGAAGGAGGAGGAACCTGGAGACCAAATTGTCCCGACAAAAATAGCCGGAGAGTCTCAAGACGCCTTCTGCTCCTTTCATGGAGAGACCAGGAGAACAGCTGAGGGGGGGGAGGGGGGGCCCCGGGGGTCCGGGGGGTCCGGGGAGAGGGACGAAAATACACGAGACTATCCACCGTATACAGGAGGGGGGCTCATTATATACTATACACCCCAATATACAGGAGGGGGGGTCCTAGTATATATTATATATACTACACCCCAATATACAGGAGGGGGGGTCATTATATACTATACACCCCAATATACAGGAGAGGGGGCTCATTATATACTATACACCCCAATATACAGGAGAGGGGGGGCTCATTATATACTATACACCCCAATATACAGGAGAGGGGGCTCATTATATACTATACACCCCAATATACAGGAGAGGGGGGCTCATTATATACTATACACCCCAATATACAGGAGAGGGGGGCTCATTATATACTATACACCCCAATATACAGGAGAGGGGGGCTCATTATATATACTACACCCCAATATACAGGAGAGGGGGGCTCATTATATACTATACACCCCAATATACAGGAGAGGGGGCTCATTATATACTATACACCCCAATATACAGGAGAGGGGGGCTCATTATATATACTACACCCCAATATACAGGAGAGGGGGGCTCATTATATATACTACACCCCAATATACAGGAGAGGGGGCTCATTATATACTATGTACCCCAATATACAGGAGGGGGGGCTCATTATATACTATACACCCCAATATACAGGAGAGGGGGCTCATTATATACTATACACCCCAATATACAGGAGGGGGGGCTCATTATATACTATACACCCCAATATACAGGAGAGGGGGGCTCATTATATACTATACACCCCAATATACAGGAGAGGGGGGCTCATTATATACTATACACCCCAATATACAGGAGAGGGGGCTCATTATATACTATACACCCCAATATACAGGAGAGGGGGGCTCATTATATACTATACACCCCAATATACAGGAGAGGGGCTCATTATATACTATACACCCCAATATACAGGAGAGGGGGGCTCATTATATACTATACACCCCAATATACAGGAGAGGGGCTCATTATATACTATACACCCCAATATACAGGAGAGGGGGGCTCATTATATACTATACACCCCAATATACAGGAGAGGGGGGCTCATTATATACTATACACCCCAATATACAGGAGAGGGGGCTCATTATATACTATACACCCCAATATACAGGAGAGGGGGGCTCATTATATATACTACACCCCAATATACAGGAGAGGGGGGCTCATTATATATACTACACCCCAATATACAGGAGAGGGGGCTCATTATATACTATGTACCCCAATATACAGGAGGGGGGGCTCATTATATACTATACACCCCAATATACAGGAGAGGGGGCTCATTATATACTATACACCCCAATATACAGGAGAGGGGGGCTCATTATATACTATACACCCCAATATACAGGAGAGGGGGGCTCATTATATACTATACACCCCAATATACAGGAGAGGGGGCTCATTATATACTATACACCCCAATATACAGGAGAGGGGGGCTCATTATATACTATACACCCCAATATACAGGAGAGGGGGGCTCATTATATACTATACACCCCAATATACAGGAGAGGGGCTCATTATATACTATACACCCCAATATACAGGAGAGGGGGGCTCATTATATACTATACACCCCAATATACAGGAGAGGGGGCTCATTATATACTATACACCCCAATATACAGGAGAGGGGGGCTCATTATATACTATACACCCCAATATACAGGAGAGGGGCTCATTATATACTATACACCCCAATATACAGGAGAGGGGGGCTCATTATATACTATACACCCCAATATACAGGAGAGGGGGGCTCATTATATACTATACACCCCAATATACAGGAGAGGGGGGCTCATTATATACTATACACCCCAATATACAGGAGAGGGGGGCTCATTATATACTATACACCCCAATATACAGGAGAGGGGGCTCATTATATACTATACACCCCAATATACAGGAGAGGGGGGCTCATTATATACTATACACCCCAATATACAGGAGAGGGGCTCATTATATACTATACACCCCAATATACAGGAGAGGGGGGCTCATTATATACTATACACCCCAATATACAGGAGAGGGGGGCTCATTATATACTATACACCCCAATATACAGGAGAGGGGGGCTCATTATATACTATACACCCCAATATACAGGAGAGGGGGCTCATTATATACTATACACCCCAATATACAGGAGAGGGGGGCTCATTATATACTATACACCCCAATATACAGGAGAGGGGGGCTCATTATATACTATACACCCCAATATACAGGAGAGGGGGGCTCATTATATACTATACACCCCAATATACAGGAGAGGGGGCTCATTATATACTATACACCCCAATATACAGGAGAGGGGGGAGCCTAGTATATATTATATATACTACACCCCAATATACAGGAGAGGGGCTCATTATATACTATACACCCCAATATACAGGAGAGGGGGCTCATTATATACTATACACCCCAATATACAGGAGAGGGGGGCTCATTATATACTACGTACCCCAATATACAGGAGAGGGGGCTCATTATATACTATGTACCCCAATATACAGGGGAGGGGGGCTCATTATATACTATACACCCCAATATACAGGAGAGGGGGCTCATTATATACTATGTACCCCAATATACAGGAGAGGGGGCTCATTATATACTATACACCCCGATATACAGGAGAGGGGGGCTCATTATACGTGTGTTATATACTACGTACCCCAATATACAGGAGAGGGGGGGCTCATTATATACTATACACCCCAATATACAGGAGAGGGGGGCTCATTATATACTATGTACCCCAATATACAGGAGAGGGGGCTCATTATATACTATGTACCCCAATATACAGGAGAGGGGGGCTCATTATATACTATACACCCCAATATACAGGAGAGGGGGCTCATTATATACTATACACCCCGATATACAGGAGAGGGGGGCTCATTATATACTATACACCCCAATATACAGGGGAGGGGGGCTCATTATATACTATGTACCCCAATATACAGGAGGGGGGGGCTCATTATATACTATACACCCCAATATACAGGGGAGGGGGGCTCATTATATACTATGTACCCCAATATACAGGAGGGGGGGGCTCATTATATACTATACACCCCAATATACAGGAGAGGGGGCTCATTATATACTATGTACCCCAATATACAGGAGAGGGGGCTCATTATATACTATACACCCCAATATACAGGAGAGGGGGCTCATTATATACTATACACCCCAATACACAGGAGGGGGGCTCATTATATACTATACACCCCAATATACAGGGGAGGGGGGCTCATTATATACTATGTACCCCAATATACAGGAGGGGGGGGGGCTCATTATATACTATACACCCCAATATACAGGGGAGGGGGGCTCATTATATACTATGTACCCCAATATACAGGAGGGGGGGCTCATTATATACTATACACCCCAATATACAGGAGAGGGGCTCATTATATACTATACACCCCAATATACAGGAGAGGGGGGCTCATTATATACTACACACCCCAATATACAGGAGAGGGGGCTCATTATATACTATACACCCCAATATACAGGAGAGGGGGGCTCATTATATACTATACACCCCAATATACAGGAGAGGGGCTCATTATATACTATACACCCCAATATACAGGAGAGGGGGGCTCATTATATACTATACACCCCAATATACAGGAGAGGGGGGGCTCATTATATACTATGTACCCCGATATACAGGAGAGGGGGCTCATTATATACTATACACCCCAATATACAGGAGAGGGGCTCATTATATACTATACACCCCAATATACAGGAGAGGGGGGCTCATTATATACTACACACCCCAATATACAGGAGAGGGGGCTCATTATATACTATACACCCCAATATACAGGAGAGGGGCTCATTATATACTATACACCCCAATATACAGGAGAGGGGGCTCATTATATACTATACACCCCAATATACAGGAGAGGGGGGGCTCATTATATACTCTGTACCCCGATATACAGGAGAGGGGGCTCATTATATACTATACACCCCAATATACAGGAGAGGGGGGCTCATTATATACTATACACCCCGATATACAGGAGGGGGGGCTCATTATATACTATACACCCCAATATACAGGAGAGGGGGCTCATTATATACTATACACCCCAATATACAGGAGAGGGGGGCTCATTATATACTATACACCCCAATATACAGGAGAGGGGGGCTCATTATATACTATACACCCCAATATACAGGAGAGGGGGGCTCATTATATACTATGTACCCCAATATACAGGAGAGGGGGGCTCATTATATACTATGTACCCCAATATACAGGAGAGGGGGCTCATTATATACTATACACCCCAATATACAGGAGAGGGGGGCTCATTATATACTATACACCCCAATATACAGGAGAGGGGGGCTCATTATATACTATACACCCCAATATACAGGAGAGGGGGGCTCATTATATACTATACACCCCAATATACAGGAGAGGGGGCTCATTATATACTATACACCCCAATATACAGGAGAGGGGGGCCCATTATACGTGTGCTATATACTACGTACCCCAATATATAGGAGAGGGGGGGCTCATTATACGTGTGCTATATACTACGTACCCCAATATATAGGAGAGGGGGGGCTCATTATATACTATACACCCCAATATATAGGAGAGGGGGGCTCATTATATACTATACACCCCGATATACAGGACAGGGGGCTCATTATATACTATACACCCCAATATACAGGAGAGGGGGCTCATTCTATACAACGTACCCCGATATACAGGACAGGGGGCTCATTATATACTATACAAAAATGAGAATCACGATTCTTTTGCTTAGAATGAAGATCACGGTGCTTTTGTAAGCATGCATTTTTATTTTTGTGATTTTTTTTTTTTTTATTTACACACACATTATGGGCCAGATTCACGTAGTTCGGCGCATCTTTGCGGCGGCGTAACGTATATGATTTACGAGTGCTGTATTCTCAAAGCACTTGCTCCGTAAGTTGCGGTGGCGTAGCGTAAATCGGCCAACGTAAGCCCGCCTAATTCAAATTTGGAACAGGGGGGCGTGTTTTATGTAAATGTTCTGTGACCCGACGTGATTGACGTTTTTCACGAACGGCGCATGCGCCGTCCGTGGAAATCTCCCAGTGTGCGTCTGTGGACATGTGTGGTCATGTGTGGTCGTGTGTGGACATGTGTGGTCGTGTGTGGACATGTGTGGTCGTGTGTGGTCATGTGTGGTTGTGTGTGGTCATGTGTGGACATGTGTGGTCGTGTGTGGACATGTGTGGTCGTGTGTGGACATGTGTGGTCGTGTGTGGTCATGTGTGGTTGTGTGTGGTCATGTGTGGTCATGTGTGGTCGTGTGTGGACATGTGTGGTCGTGTGTGGACATGTGTGGTCGTGTGTGGTCATGTGTGGTTGTGTGTGGTCATGTGTGGTCATGTGTGGTCGTGTGTGGTCATGTGTGGTCGTGTGTGGTCGTGTGTGGTCATGTGTGGTCATGTGTGGACGTGTGTGGTCGTGTGTGGTCATGTGTGGTCGTGTGTGGTCGTGTGTGGTCATGTGTGGTCATGTGTGGACATGTGTGGTCGTGTGTGGACATGTGTGGTCATGTGTGGACGTGTGTGGTCATGTGTGGTCGTGTGTGGTCATGTGTGGTCGTGTGTGGTCGTGTGTGGTCGTGTGTGGTCGTGTGTGGTCATGTGTGGTCATGTGTGGTCGTGTGTGGTCGTGTGTGGTCGTGTGTGGTCATGTGTGGACGTGTGTGGTCATGTGTGGTCGTGTGTGGTCGTGTGTGGTCATGTGTGGACATGTGTGGACGTGTGTGGACATGTGTGGTCGTGTGTGGTCGTGTGTGGTCGTGTGTGGTCATGTGTGGTCGTGTGTGGTCGTGTGTGGTCGTGTGTGGTCGTGTGTGGTCATGTGTGGACGTGTGTGGTCGTGTGTGGTCGTGTGTGGTCGTGTGTGGTCGTGTGTGGTCGTGTGTGGTCATGTGTGGTCGTGTGTGGTCGTGTGTGGTCGTGTGTGGTCGTGTGTGGTCATGTGTGGACATGTGTGGTCGTGTGTGGTCATGTGTGGTCGTGTGTGGTCGTGTGTGGTCGTGTGTGGTCGTGTGTGGTCATGTGTGGACATGTGTGGTCGTGTGTGGTCGTGTGTGGACGTGTGTGGTCATGTGTGGTCATGTGTGGACGTGTGTGGACATGTGTGGACGTGTGTGGACATGTGTGGTCGTGTGTGGTCATGTGTGGTCGTGTGTGGACATGTGTGGTCGTGTGTGGTCATGTGTGGACATGTGTGGTCGTGTGTGGTCGTGTGTGGACGTGTGTGGTCATGTGTGGTCGTGTGTGGTCGTGTGTGGTCGTGTGTGGTCGTGTGTGGACATGTGTGGTCGTGTGTGGATGTGTGTGGTCATGTGTGGTCGTGTGTGGTCATGTGTGGTTGTGTGTGGACATGTGTGGTCCAGCGACAGAGACAATTTCCTCCATTTGAAGGTAGAGAGCCGGGATGATCTTCTGGGTGAAGTATTGGCAGTTTGGTAGCTTCTCGGCCTTTTGGCTAAGATCAAGTGTAGTCATACCTCCTGCTCCTTGGACTTTGACCGATACCTCTGCCCGTTGTACCATACCTCCTGCTCCTTGGACTTTGACCGATACCTCTGCCCGTTGCACCATACCTCCTGCTCCTTGGACTTTGACTGATACCTCTGCCCGTTGCACCATACCTCCTGCTCCTTGGACTTTGACCGATACCTCTGCCCGTTGTACCATACCTCCTGCTCCTTGGACTTTGACCGATACCTCTGCCCGTTGCACCATACCTCCTGCTCCTTGGACTTTGACTGATACCTCTGCCCGTTGTACCATACCTCCTGCTCCTTGAACTTTGACTGATACCTCTGCCCATTGTACCATACCTCCTGCTCCTTGAACTTTGACTGATACCTCTGCCCGTTGAATAGAACTAAGTGAGTAAATTAACGATTCTGTTGTTTTTCTCCCACCTTTCTCTGTGTGTTTTTATGAAAATGCTCAATGTGTACCAGCTACCAAAGTTTTGTAAAATGATGTACCGGGCGATGTTCGCCTAGGATGTGTGTTTCTTGTATTGTCTGTTTTGTATGTACAAAAATTTCAAAATAAAAATTTACCTTTAAAAAAAGATCAAGTGTAGTATCTGTTCTTATCAGTTTTCGGCGGAGCACTGAAGCACCTCTTTAGTAGAGGGTGGATGTAATCCAATGATGTGATAGGCACCTGGAAGGATGGTTTCAGCAGGGGCTATGCCGGGCTACCCGACAGTACTGGGGGCAGGCCACTAGTCGAGTCTGAACCATCTGGAAGGGTGCTCCTGATGGACGGAGAGGCATGAGATCTTAGCGGAAGGCCGGGGCCCTGGCCTTCTGGCCTGGATTTGATGCGGTCCCTGACCTGCCAGTCTCTCGAGAGGGAAAGGCTGTCTCACCCTACTGTTAAGGGGAGACCAATAGGGTGGTGAGTACCTCTTGGGTATAATTAGGTAGAGAGCGAAGGAGGCGAAGGGGGAGTTTTTTTTGGTTGAGCTCTCCCCAAGCTTCTGGAACTCTTGGTCCTTCCTGGTGTGGAAGGGGGCCGTGACTGTCCGGGCCGGTGGTCTGGGTCCATTGAAAAGCCTGTGGAGATTGTGCCCCTGGAGTGGCAGTCCAGGGGTGCCATACATTGCACGGAGTGTGTGAGGGGCACTCAACGTGTGGCACCTTTTTGGTCACTTATCTCCACACACACTTTTTTAGCACCTGCCTCTAGGGCCGGGCCTTTTGGCTAGGACCAGAGGAATTTTTGTTTCCTGGCCGGAGGGCCGGCCAATGTATTGCACATTGGTCACTTTCCTCACTTTCCCATCTTCCTTCTCCCCACTTTCCTTTTTTATTTTCCCCGTGTGTGTCTAGTTTGTCACTTTTTTTTGTTTGGTGCTTGCACTTTATGTGTGATTAGTAGGGTGCTGGTCCTCGGGCCAGCCCTGAACGTCTTGGGAGTAGGTGGACATGGCCTTCTGGCTTGGTTCTCCTGCTCTCATGGGGTCTCCCTTCGGGGGGGGGGAGCCTCACTGTTGGGCTCGTGCTGGCATCGGCTGCATGGACCACTGATACCTCAGTCCCTGTCAGGAGCCTTGCGCCCCGGGGGATCAGGGTCAGGCCCTCTTCGGAGGGCCAATTGACGTATGCACCCGTCACAGGTTTTTGTTGCACCTCCTTATGTGTGTGCACTTTTTCCCTGCACCGGGTGGAGTTTTTGGGTTGTGTTTTGCACGCCACAGGCTTTTCAATAGAAAAAAAAAAATTTGGCAGTTTGGTACCACGCTGGGGCAGCCTATCCCATGAATTGGCGCAAGGGGCTGTCTCCACTAGTTGGTATTTGAGCCGTTGTATCACGAGCTTAGCAGGCATGGAGACGCTGGCTGTGCCTCTGCAACATTTTATTTGTTGGTGACAGGAAGCGAGAAAAGGAAACGTGATGAGTCGGCCTCGGTGCTGCTTCCTCTGGTCTCATGAATAACAGTTCCCAGGTGGGTGAGGGGCTTCCGGGGAGGTGACAGATCTCAGCACTACTGATGGCCACACAGCTCAAGGAGAAGCCGTCTAAAGTGAGGAAGAGTTGGTGGAGGAAGAATTGGTGGAGGAAGAATTGGTGGAGGAAGAGTTGGTGGAGGAAGAGTTGGTGGAGGAAGAGTTGGTGGAGGAAGAGTTGGTGGAGGAAGAGTTGGTGGAGGAAGAGTTGGTGGAGGAAGAATTGGTGGAGGAAGAGTTGGTGGAGGAAGAATTGGTGGAGGAAGAGTTGGTGGAGGAAGAGTTGGTGGAGGAAGAGTTGGTGGAGGAAGAGTTGGTGGGGGAAGAATTGGTGGAGGAAGAATTGGTGGAGGAAGAGTTGGTGGAGGAAGAGTTGGTGGAGGAAGAGTTGGTGGAGGAAGAGTTGGTGGAGGAAGAGTTGGTGGAGGAAGAGTTGGTGGAGGAAGAGTTGGTGGAGGAAGAATTGGTGGAGGAAGAGTTGGTGGAGGAAGAATTGGTGGAGGAAGAGTTGGTGGAGGAAGAGTTGGTGGAGGAAGAGTTGGTGGGGGAAGAGTTGGTGGGGGAAGAATTGGTGGAGGAAGAATTGGTGGAGGAAGAGTTGGTGGAGGAAGAGTTGGTGGAGGAAGAGTTGGTGTGGAGGAAGAGTTGGTGGAGGAAGAGTTGGTGGAGGAAGAGTTGGTGGAGGAGGAATTGGTGTGGAGGAAGAGTTGGTGGAGGAAGAGTTGGTGGAGGAAGAGTTGGTGGAGGAAGAGTTGGTGGAGGAAGAGTTGGTGGAGGAAGAGTTGGTGGAGGAAGAATTGGTGGAGGAAGAGTTGGTGGAGGAAGAATTGGTGGAGGAAGAGTTGGTGGAGGAAGAGTTGGTGGAGGAAGAGTTGGTGGGGGAAGAGTTGGTGGGGGAAGAATTGGTGGAGGAAGAATTGGTGGAGGAAGAGTTGGTGGAGGAAGAGTTGGTGGAGGAAGAGTTGGTGTGGAGGAAGAGTTGGTGGAGGAAGAGTTGGTGGAGGAAGAGTTGGTGGAGGAAGAGTTGGTGGAGGAAGAGTTGGTGGAGGAGGAATTGGTGTGGAGGAAGAGTTGGTGGAGGAAGAGTTGGTGGAGGAAGAGTTGGTGGGGAAGAGTTGGTGGAGGAAGAGTTGGTGGAGGAAGAGTTGGTGGAGGAAGAGTTGGTGGAGGAAGAATTGGTGGAGGAAGAATTGGTGGGGGAAGAGTTGGTGGAGGAAGAATTGGTGGAGGAAGAGTTGGTGGAGGAAGAATTGGTGGAGGAAGAATTGGTGGAGGAAGAGTTGGTGGGGGAAGAGTTGGTGGGGGAAGAGTTGGTGGAGGAAGAGTTGGTGGAGGAAGAGTTGGTGGAGGAAGAGTTGGTGGAGGAAGAGTTGGTGGAGGAAGAATTGGTGGGGGAAGAGTTGGTGGAGGAAGAGTTGGTGGAGGAAGAGTTGGTGGAGGAAGAGTTGGTGGAGGAAGAGTTGGTGGAGGAAGAGTTGGTGGGGGAAGAGTTGGTGGAGGAAGAATTGGTGGAGGAAGAATTGGTGGAGGAAGAGTTGGTGGAGGAAGAATTGGTGGAGGAAGAGTTGGTGGAGGAAGAGTTGGTGGAGGAAGAGTTGGTGGAGGAAGAATTGGTGGAGGAAGAATTGGTGGAGGAAGAGTTGGTGGAGGAAGAATTGGTGGAGGAAGAGTTGGTGGAGGAAGAATTGGTGGAGGAAGAATTGGTGGAGGAAGAATTGGTGGAGGAAGAGTTGGTGGAGGAAGAGTTGGTGGAGGAAGAGTTGGTGGAGGAAGAGTTGGTGGAGGAAGAGTTGGTGGAGGAAGAGTTGGTGGAGGAAGAGTTGGTGGAGGAAGAGTTGGTGGAGAAGGAATTAATGGAGGAAGAGTTGGTGGAGGAAGAGTTGGTGGAGGAAGAATTGGTGGGGGAAGAGTTGGTGGGGGAAGAGTTGGTGGAGGAAGAGTTGGTGGAGGAAGAGTTGGTGGAGGAAGAGTTGGTGGAGGAAGAGTTGGTGGAGAAGGAATTGGTGGAGGAAGAGTTGGTGGAGGAAGAATTGGTGGAGGAAGAGGAAGAAGAATTGGTGGAAGAAGAATTGGTGGAGGAAGAGGAAGAAGAATTGGTGGAAGAAGAATTGGTGGAGGAAGAATTGGTGGAGGAAGAATTGGTGGAGGAAGAGTTGGTGGAGGAAGAGTTGGTGGAGGAAGAATTGGCGGAGGAAGAGTTGGTGGAGGAAGAGTTGGTGGAGGAAGAGTTGGTGGAGGAAGAGTTGGTGGGGGAAGAATTGGTGGAGGAAGAATTGGTGGAGGAAGAATTGGTGGAGGAAGAATTGGTGGAGGAAGAATTGGTGGAGGAAGAGTTGGCGGAAGAAGAAATGGTGGAGGAAGAGTTGGTGGAGGAAGAGTTGGTGGAGGAAGAGTTAATGGAGGGTCCAGGGGACAGGGGACAGGGAACAGGGGACAGGGAACAGGGGACAGGGTCCAGGGTCCAGGGGACAGGGGACAGGGGACAGGGTCCAGGGGACAGGGGACAAGGTTCGGGGGACAGGGAACAGGGAACAGGGTCCAGGGGACAGGGAACAGGGAACAGGGGACAGGGGACAGGGTCCAGGGGACAGGGGACAGGGGACAGGGTTCGGGGGACAGGGAACAGGGTCCAGGGGACAGGGAACAGGGAACAGGGTCCAGGGGACAGGGGACAGGGTCCAGGGGACAGGGAACAGGGAACAGGGTCCAGGGGACAGGGAACAGGGGACAGGGGACAGGGTCCAGGGGACAGGGGACAGGGGACAGGGTTCGGGGGACAGGGAACAGGGTCCAGGGGACAGGGGACAGGGAACAGGGGACAGGGGACAGGGAACAGGGTCCAGGGTCCAGGGGACAGGGGACAGGGAACAGGGGACAGGGGACAGGGAACAGGGTCCAGGGGACAGGGAACAGGGTCCAGGGTCCAGGGGACAGGGAACAGGGTCCAGGGGACAGGGTTCGGGGGACAGGGAACAGGGGACAGGGAACAGGGGACAGGGAACAGGGAACAGGGGACAGGGTCCAGGGGACAGGGGACAGGGAACAGGGGACAGGGGACAGGGTCCAGGGGACAGGGGACAGGGTCCAGGGTCCAGGGGACAGGGGACAGGGTTCGGGGGACAGGGGACAGGGAACAGGGAACAGGGTCCAGGGGACAGGGAACAGGGTCCAGGGGACAGGGGACAGGGAACAGGGGACAGGGAACAGGGGACAGGGGACAGGGGACAGGGAACAGGGTCCAGGGGACAG
>NW_024404740.1:0-34750 GCF_905171775.1 Rana temporaria
TGTATCACGGGGGGAGGAGGTCAGTCGTGTCTCAGGGTATAGATTGTATCACGGGGGAAGGGGGTCAGTCTTCTCTCAGGGTATAGATTGTATCACGGGGTCGGTCTTCTCTCAGGGTATAGATTGTATCACGGGGGGAGGGGGTCGGTCTTCTCTCAGGGTATAGATTGTATCACGGGTGGAGGGGTTTGGTCTTCTCTCAGGGTATAGATTGTATCACGGGGGGAGGAGGTCAGTCGTGTCTCAGGGTATAGATTGTATCACGGGGGAAGGGGGTCAGTCTTCTCTCAGGGTATAGATTGTATCACGGGGTCGGTCTTCTCTCAGGGTATAGATTGTATCACGGGGGAGGGGGTCGGTCTTCTCTCAGGGTATAGATTGTATCACGGGGGAAGGGGGTCGGTCTTCTCTCAGGGTATAGATTGTATCATGGGGAGGGGGTCGGTCTTCTCTCAGGGTATAGATTGTATCACGGGGTCGGTCTTCTCTCAGGGTATAGATTGTATCAAGGGGGTTGGTCTTCTCTCAGGGTATAGATTGTATCACGGGGTCGGTCTTCTCTCAGGGTATAGATTGTATCACGGGGGGAGGGGGGAGGGGGGAGGGGGGAGGTCTTCTCTCAGGGTATAGATTGTATCATGGGGGTTGGTCTTCTCTCAGGGTATAGATTGTATCACGGGGGGAGGGGGTCGGTCTTCTCTCAGGGTATAGATTGTATCACGGGTGGAGGGGTTTGGTCTTCTCTCAGGGTATAGATTGTATCACGGGGGGAGGAGGTCAGTCGTGTCTCAGGGTATAGATTGTATCACGGGGGAAGGGGGGTCAGTCTTCTCTCAGGGTATAGATTGTATCACGGGGTCGGTCTTCTCTCAGGGTATAGATTGTATCACGGGGGGAGGGGGTCGGTCTTCTCTCAGGGTATAGATTGTATCACGGGGGGAGGGGGTCGGTCTTCTCTCAGGGTATAGATTGTATCACGGGTGGAGGGGTTTGGTCTTCTCTCAGGGTATAGATTGTATCACGGGGGAAGGGGGTCGGTCTTCTCTCAGGGTATAGATTGTATCACGGGGGGAGGGGGTCGGTCTTCTCTCAGGGTATAGATTGTATCACGGGTGGAGGGGGTCGGTCTTCTCTCAGGGTATAGATTGTAACACGGGGGAAGGGGGTTGGTCTTCTCTCAGGGTATAGATTGTATCACGGGGGGAGGAGGTCAGTCGTGTCTCAGGGTATAGATTGTATCACGGGGGAAGGGGGTCAGTCTTCTCTCAGGGTATAGATTGTATCACGGGGTCGGTCTTCTCTCAGGGTATAGATTGTATCACGGGGGAAGGGGGTCGGTCTTCTCTCAGGGTATAGATTGTATCATGGGGAGGGGGTCGGTCTTCTCTCAGGGTATAGATTGTATCATGGGGAGGGGGTCGGTCTTCTCTCAGGGTATAGATTGTATCACGGGGTCGGTCTTCTCTCAGGGTATAGATTGTATCACGGGGGGAGGGGGGAGGTCTTCTCTCAGGGTATAGATTGTATCACGGGGGAAGGGGGTCGGTCTTCTCTCAGGGTATAGATTGTATCACGGGGGGAGGTCTTCTCTCAGGGTATAGATTGTATCACGGGGGAAGGGGGTCGGTCTTCTCTCAGGGTATAGATTGTATCACGGGGGGAGGGGGTCGGTCTTCTCTCAGGGTATAGATTGTATCACGGGGGGAGGGGGTCGGTCTTCTCTCAGGGTATAGATTGTATCACGGGGGGAGGGGGTCGGTCTTCTCTCAGGGTATAGATTGTATCACGGGTGGAGGGGGTCGGTCTTCTCTCAGGGTATAGATTGTATCACGGGGGGGGGGGGTCGGTCTTCTCTCAGGGTATAGATTGTATCACGGGGGGAGGGGGTCGGTCTTCTCTCAGGGTATAGATTGTATCACGGGGGGAGGGGGTCGGTCTTCTCTCAGGGTATAGATTGTATCACGGGTGGAGGGGGTCGGTCTTCTCTCAGGGTATAGATTGTATCACGGGGGGAGGGGGTCGGTCTTCTCTCAGGGTATAGATTGTATCACGGGGGGAGGGGGTCGGTCTTCTCTCAGGGTTCAGATTGATTTTTATGGACTTTTTGATTGTCTTGCCTGGAGGTGGATATTATTTAGTTCTGTCCTCCTTTCTCACGTTTCTCCGTTTGGTTTTTCCTCAGCTATAACTGCATTAAACAACCAGGTGGGGTGGCGGTACTGCCTGCTGATAGTGGGGGCTCTGCAGCTGAACATTGTGGTGTGTGGAGCATTACTACGACCCATAATCATCAAACCTCCCGAAGAAGCCAAAGAGTCTCGGAAGAGCCAGAACCTTGAGAGCAGCTATATGCTGGAAAACGAGCAGACGCTGACCTCTCTGGACTCCATTGATTCTGGAGTTGAAGTATCTACCTCCCCGAAGAATGTAGCGGGTGGCGGGACCCCTGAGAAGAGGAAGCCGGCTGAGGAGCTGGATGTAGAGGAGAAGTCGGAACCTCCTCTTCTAGACTTCTCAGTGCTGAGGAACCCCAGCTTTATATGCTATGCTCTTTTTGGGCTTTTTGCCACACTGGGCTTCTTTGCGCCATCGCTGTATATCATCCCTCTTTGTCTGAGCTTAGGGATAGGCAAGGACTTGTCTGCATACATGCTATCCTCCATGGCCATTGCTGAGGTCTTTGGCAGGATCGGTGCTGGTTGGATACTCAATAGAAAGCCTATTCAAAAAATTTACATTGAGCTGATCTTTGTTGTTCTGTTGTGCCTGGCTTTGGTTGCTTTTCCCTTTGCAGGTAACTTCTGGGGGCTGGTGGTGTGCAGCGTTTTTTTTTTGGTTGCATGCTTGGGACTGTTACTGGCACCCATATTCCTCTGGTGGCAGAAGAAGACATTGTTGGCATTGAAAAGATGTCTTCAGGAGTCGGGGTCTATGTTTTTATCCAAAGTATTGCTGGCCTGGCTGGACCACCACTTGGAGGTAAGAATCACGAGGGTCTTATTTTCAATCTGTTTCAGACGTAAAAATGTTGTAATATTAGCTGTAAAAGTAATGTAACCCTGAGAGAGAAAGAGGCTAGATGGCTCCCCATAGTGTTGGAGGCTCCCCGCAGTGTTGGAGGCTCCCCGCAGTGTTGGAGGCTCCCCGCAGTGTTGGAGGCTCCCCGCAGTGTTGGAGGCTCCCCGCAGTGTTGGAGGCTCCCCGCAGTGTTGGAGGCTCCCCGCAGTGTTGGAGGCTCCCCGCAGTGTTGGAGGCTCCCCGCAGTGTTGGAGGCTCCCCGCAGTGTTGGAGGCTCCCCATAGTGTTGGAGGCTCCCCATAGTGTTGGAGGCTCCCCGCAGTGTTGGAGGCTCCCCATAGTGTTGGAGGCTCCCCGCAGTGTTGGAGGCTCCCCGCAGTGTTGGAGGCTCCCCGCAGTGTTGGAGGCTCCCCATAGTGTTGGAGGCTCCCCATAGTGTTGGAGGCTCCCCATAGTGTTGGAGGCTCCCCGCAGTGTTGGAGGCTCCCCATAAAATGGAAATTTCAGAACCGAAACAAAACCGAAATAAAAAAAAATATCAGTCCGAAACCGAAAATAACTTTTCTTTTTTCCCCCTATTTCAATTTTGTTTTAAATAATTGTATGTATGATAAAATGAAGTTGGCCATTGCACTGACTGAGGCATTCTGCACTGATATACCTCACTCAGCACATCTTCATATACAGATCCAGTGCCTCATCATGCAATATGTATCTATATGTGTGTGTGACATACCTCACCTAGTGCAATACACAGACGTCACATCTTCCTATACAGATCCAGTGCCTCATCATGCAATATGTATCTATATGTGTGTGTGACATACCTCACCTAGTGCAATACACAGACGTCACATCTTCATATACAGATCCAGTGCCTCATGCAATATGTATCTATATGTGTGTGACATACCTCACCTAGTGCAATACACAGACGTCACATCTTCATATACAGATCCAGTGCCTCATCATGCAATATGTATCTATATGTGTGTGACATACCTCACCTAGTGCAATACACAGACGTCACATCTTCATATACAGATCCAGTGCCTCATCATGCAATATGTATCTATATGTGTGTGTGACATACCTCACCTAGTGCAATACACAGACGTCACATCTTCATATACAGATCCAGTGCCTCATCATGCAATATGTATATATATGTGTGTGACATACCTCACCTAGTGCAATACACAGACGTCACATCTTCCTATACAGATCCAGTGCCTCATGCAATATGTATCTATATGTGTGTGACATACCTCACCTAGTGCAATACACAGACGTCACATCTTCCTATACAGATCCAGTGCCTCATGCAATATGTATCTATATGTGTGTGACATACCTCACCTAGTGCAATACACAGACGTCACATCTTCATATACAGATCCAGTGCCTCATCATGCAATATGTATCTATATGTGTGTGTGACATACCTCACCTAGTGCAATACACAGACGTCACATCTTCATATACAGATCCAGTGCCTCATCATGCAATATGTATCTATATGTGTGTGACATACCTCACCTAGTGCAATACACAGACGTCACATCTTCCTATACAGATCCAGTGCCTCATCATGCAATATGTATCTATATGTGTGTGACATACCTCACCTAGTGCAATACACAGACGTCACATCTTCATATACAGATCCAGTGCCTCATCATGCAATATGTATCTATATGTGTGTGACATACCTCACCTAGTGCAATACACAGACGTCACATCTTCATATACAGATCCAGTGCCTCATCATGCAATATGTATCTATATGTGTGTGTGACATACCTCACCTAGTGCAATACACAGACGTCACATCTTCATATACAGATCCAGTGCCTCATCATGCAATATGTATATATATGTGTGTGACATACCTCACCTAGTGCAATACACAGACGTCACATCTTCATATACAGATCCAGTGCCTCATCATGCAATATGTATATATATGTGTGTGACATACCTCACCTAGTGCAATACACAGACGTCACATCTTCATATACAGATCCAGTGCCTCATCATGCAATATGTATCTATATGTGTGTGTGACATACCTCACCTAGTGCAATACACAGACGTCACATCTTCCTATACAGATCCAGTGCCTCATCATGCAATATGTATCTATATGTGTGTGACATACCTCACCTAGTGCAATACACAGACGTCACATCTTTATATATTATATCATATAAAGATGTCTGTGTACTGCACTAGGTGAGGTATGAGGAGATGGCACGTGACCTAGACAGTCACACACAAAATACTGACCACGGTGAGCAGAAAGTTGCACTTGCACCTTGCATTTACTGAGGGCCGAGGCGAGGGGCATTCATCATAAAGTTGCACTAGTCAATAGTCTGTGACTGGTGGTCTGTGACAGTCAGTCACAGACCTTACCTTAACTGCTGGCGTTAGTACAGAGTGAGTCCCGCCGTCGGGTGATGAGCAGCTTGCTCAGAGTCATGCCGGGTTGGATGGCGCCCAGCCCCCACAGAACGTAGACTTGACTGTGTCTGAGACAGACAGTCCTCCGTCGGGACACACATGCACAGCCGATGGTCGCACCCGCCTTTGACGCTGGCAGTGGCAGAGCCGCAGGGCAGGGGAAACAGGAAGTAAGCTGTCCGTACAGTACCAGTGCCACTGACTACCCAGTGACCCAGACTGCTTCTGGCGAGCTTACGGGCAGGGTGACGGGGCCCCCTATTGGGCGGGGCCCATGGGCTTCCTATGGTAAGTCCGGCCCTGGAGGTGGGCTCATTATCGGCAATTTTTAAGTTGTTTCGGCATGTCCCCAAAACAGCTATTTTCGGCCGATATGTATCGGCCACCGATATATCGGTGCATCCCAAATATACATATATACAACATTGAGTCTGAGTAGCACAAATCATAGTGGGGTTCTCATTCCCCCTGTACCCCTATTAGAGACACAGGGGGATCTACACATAAGAGGGTCGGGGAAGCTGGACAAGGAGCCTCCAGAACTCTCCAGGGCAAGCTGAGCCCCACAAACCCCGTCACACCCCCCATCAGGCCAGTTGTATGGTAAGGAAGGATGTGGTGGAAGGCCCATCAGGGAGAATCTGGAAATGACGACCCTGATTTGAGGACATACATGAAAGTCCTCTGTGGCCGAGGCCAGGGCACACATCGCTCCTTTCCAGTCTTGTAATCCTTTCCGGATGAATGAATTCTGTCTGTAGAGGAGGATGTGGTGGCTTCCATAGGTGACACAGTGTAGAATACCGACACCTTCTCTGTTTGGGGTCATACCAGCTGATGTGTACAACGGATGGTGGGTTCCAACTTTCCTCCAGTACTAAGTGTGACGGTATTGGTATGATATCCCCGTCAACGTTCCCTTCTTCCCATAACGAAAATCACCCCAATATTCCACGAGGAGAGATATCCCTGGAATCGCCCAGAAAGCCACACATGCCAAGCTTACTGCTAGAACAAGACAGACTTTAATGGTTTTTCTTCTCAGCTTTTTATACAGTCCAAGACATTGAAGCAACAATGAAATCTCCACCCCCCCCAATCACACACTAAGGCTAATTACTAAAACATTCTAGACAGGTCGGCACCGACCGACAATTATCATGTCTAATCACTGCACATTCCTTAAACAAAAAACCATCTTCACACACTGAGTTTCCTAAGCAGACGTTTCGTCTGCTTCCAGTTTGACACCTATTAACACCTCTGAGAATCACTAGGTTTTTAGACAGGGTTATCACACAATTAAAGGCCTTTCAAAAGCTAGCCTTATTTTGCATATGAACAGTCCTTACAGAGAGAGATGAATCACACATGAAACACCTGTTACCTGTAACCCACAGCATTAAGTTAGCAGGGAGAGCATTAGACTGAAGCATATAGGCAATTGCATCACAATGGCCCCCCCTTTTCTCCCTGCTACGGCAAACCCGGTTGGACCTTCCCTGGTCCAGTAGGGTTGACGGGTTCAGAGCTTTTAGTCCGAGGTTAACTCCGTTTGGCGTAACTGACCTCCCTTGGCAACTGCTTCAGACTCAGGTATGCCACCGGGTCGTCAGATCACACGCCGTTCAGTCCCCAAGTCTTTGTGCGATCTGCAGAGTCACCAGAAGTCAGTGTGAAGACGGCGAATGGGTCTGTGCGCCGCCATCTAGGTGTCCCGCTATGGGAGGGGCAGGTTATGGCTCTGAAGTGACAGTCACAGGAGATTCATAAAAAGAAAAAGTTATATTTGTTGAAATGCTGTAGCACTGGTGCTCAGAGTCCGGGGGGGGGAGGGGACTCAGAGCCCCATAAGGTCAGCCACCCCCTGCTCCCTCCGCAGCCGCCGGTTCTCCTCTTTGAGCTTCTCCAGCTCCATCTCCAGTTCATGGAGCCTGGGGGGGTCAGCCCGCTGTGACCTCAGGTGGTTGTTCTCCTCCTCCATGCGGCTTATGCACTCCTCCAGCTCTATGTACTCACGGATCAGATCCTGCTTGCTCATGTCCTGCAGGCTTTCCACGTGGTCCTTCATCATCAGGAACTGGGTGGTGGTGTAAGGGGCCACCGGTGGGCCCTTGGCGAACATCTCGGCCCGCATCTGGGGCGCCCGCTGCGATTCCATCTCCTCCAGTCGCTTCTTCTCCTCCCAGGTCCGCTGGTTATATGACTTCCAGGACCTCTTCTTCTTGGAGGGTAGCTGGCGGTGCCTCTTTCTGCCCAGCTCCCTCCAAGGCCCCTCCGGCTCATGGCTGTCGCCCATGAACAGCTGACAATGGTGTTCCCTGTTGTCCGTAATAACAGATTGTACCATGAGGGCTTCGTAAGGGGTGCCCAATGGTTCTTCCTGACCCAGCTCCTGGGGATCCCAAGCCGAGTCTACACAATGGGCTGCTGCTGGTGGGCGGTACCCAGGTTGAGACCAATTTGACCTGGTGTTGTCATTCATGGGGCAATTCTGCTTGAAGTGACCCAACTGTTTGCACCGGAAGCAGCGTTGTTCGTTGTCCTCCTGGCGTGGGTAGCGAGGGCTATATGTCATCGGTCTGTTAGGCGGTTGGTATCTAGCGGCTGGTGGGTGTGAGGGCGCCGTTGGTTGTGGGGGTTGTACCCGTGGTGTGACCTGGTTTGTCTTGCGAGTATCCGCATATTCATCCGCCAACTTCGCGGCCTCTGGTAGAGTCATGGGCCTGCGATCTCTCACCCAATCCTTGACGTCCGTCTGGATGTGATTGTAAAATTGCTCCAGGAGCATTAGTTGCAAAATGTCCTCTGCGGTGGTGGCCTGGCTGCTGTTAACCCAGTTAGAGGCCGACAGGGACAACTGGCATGCCCATTCCGCGTAAGAGTCTTTCGTGGTTTTGCGTGAGTCCCTGAACTTCTGTCGGTGGGACTCTGGGGTTACCGCATAACGAGCCAGGAGCACTTCTTTAACCCTGGCGTAGCTATGGATATCCTGATCTGGCACGGTCCGGAAAGCATCAGAAGCTTTGCCTGACAATATTGCAACCCACTCTCTTTTAGCTATTCGGTGCAGGTTACATTGTCGCTCAAAATCCGCCAGGTAGTTATCAATCTCACAGTCCTTTTCATCAAAAGCTTTAAAAGCGCTAAACGGAATCTTCCTTGCGTCTGCTGTGCTGTACTCACTGTTCGGAGAAGGTGCGGCTGCTTGTTGGACTGCTGCCAGTTTTAACTGTAGTTCTGCGTCCCTTATTTGTTTATTCTTTCGCTAACAGGTCCATCACTCTCAGCACCACATCTGCCGTTGGGTTCGGGCCGAACCACGCTAGCTTCTCTCTCATTAGCTTGTTGGCTGGCGATTCCTCCTCCTGAATCACTGGTGTCTCCATCTCTTGTACTGCTGGCGTTGCTGCAATCCCGTCTTCCTGGTCTATCTCCATTGATTCTGCTATGATGACCCGCTTGGTTTTGTTGCTAGCAATCCTTCCACGAACTTCCAGTAGTTCTTCCAGTGTCTGCTTGGAATCCGGGTGTGAAGGGGAATAGAAGGGAAAAATCCCACTGCTGCCACCAATTGTGACGGTATTGGTATGATATCCCCGTCAACGTTCCCTTCTTCCCATAACGAAAATCACCCCAATATTCCACGAGGAGAGATATCCCTGGGATCGCCCAGAAAGCCACACATGCCAAGCTTACTGCTAGAACAACACAGACTTTAATGGTTTTCTTCTCAGCTTTTTATACAGTCCAAGACATTGAAGCAACAATGAAATCTCCACCCCCCCAATCACACACTAAGGCTAATTACTAAAACATTCCAGACAGGTCGGCACCGACCGACAATTATCATGTCTAATCACTGCACATTCCTTAAACAACAAACCATCTTCACACACTGAGTTTCCTAAGCAGACGTTTCGTCTGCTTCCAGTTTGACACCTAGTAACACCTCTGAGAATCACTAGGTTGTAGACAGGGTTATCACACAATTAAAGGCCTTTCAAAAGCTAGCCTTATTTTGCATATGAACAGTCCTTACAGAGAGAGATGAATCACACATGAAACACCTGTTACCTGTAACCCACAGCATTAAGTTAGCAGGGAGAGCATTAGACTGAAGCATATAGGCAATTGCATCACACTAAGCAATTCTAAGTAGACATGTTCATTGGAAGAAACGTATGGGGAAAAGGGGACCTATGTACACCTGAGCTGGTCACCCCCTATTTGTGTCTCCCTGTGAAGGTAGATGGAATTATCATGGAGGTATGAGGCAGATTTCGGGATGATGCTTTTCATGGGGGTGGAATATACTTGGACCCAAAGCGTCACTCATAGCTCCATGTTTGTGCTTTCCTTGCAGGCGTCCTGGTAGACTGGAGCCAAAACTACGGCTCGGCTTTTTACTCTTGTGCTGCTGGAATGGCGCTTGGGGCGTTCTTCCTGGCGCTGGTGAGGCCATGCAAGGTGGGACTCTGCAGGAAGAAGGAAGACATGCAGGAAATGCCGGAGGATTTCCTGGAAATGGACATGGCAAAAGGAGAGGGACTTGGCAAAAGCTGCCAGAGTCTCAGTGGTACACCATCTCATGTAATCTAATGGTCTCTCCCCATGTCCCGGAACAAACCACTCCCAATAAAAGGGAAGATGACACAAGCAATGTGAATTGGGACTCTGGGTAGGGGGGGAGGGGAGAATGGGGCATTCCATAATAAAGACTGCATGCAGGGAAAACACTTGACCTTTCGCCTCTAGGCTATGCTGCTTCCTCAGAAATGCTGCAAACGGTCTTCATTCACTGAATTCATTCATGCAAACCAAATATTTATTAAATTATTAGAGCTGCTGTCAGTCATTCAGGGTTTTGCTGTACTACAGGGCTGTCATGTGTTTGTTTAGGCCAGAGACGAGCAATACACATCGTGCCTCAGGACTCTTCTCTAGCAGGATGGAAATACAGGAGGACAAAGATAAGAGATATATATATATATATAGATATATATAATGTGCCCAGAAAATGTTCTGTGAGATCAATAAAACGTACATTTTCTTCTGGACTTGTCTTCTGACTTTTCTTTATCAGAGAATCCAACAGACCCTTCATCAAGCCTTCGCTCCCCTCCTCGTCCCGCGTCCTCCCTCATCGTCCTGCACGTAACGCGTCCTCCATCATCGTCCCGCACGTAACGCGTTCCTCCCTCATCGTCCCGCACGTAACGCGACCTCCATCATCGTCCCGCACGTAACGCGACCTCCACTCCTCGTCCCGCACGTAACGCGACCTCCCTCCTCGTCCCGCACGTAACGCGTCCTCTCCCTCATCGTCCCGCACGTAACGCGACCTCCATCATCGTCCCGCACGTAACGCGACCTCCATCATCGTCCTGCACGTAACGCGTCCTCCATCATCGTCCCGCACGTAACGCGTTCCTCCCTCATCGTCCCGCACGTAACGCGACCTCCATCATCGTCCCGCACGTAACGCGACCTCCACTCCTCGTCCCGCACGTAACGCGACCTCCCTCCTCGTCCCGCACGTAACGCGTCCTCTCCCTCATCGTCCCGCACGTAACGCGACCTCCATCATCGTCCCGCACGTAACGCGACCTCCATCATCGTCCCGCACGTAACGCAACCTCCATCATCGTCCTGCACGTAACGCGTCCTCCCTCATCGTCCCGCACGTAACGCGACCTCCACTCCTCGTCCCGCACGTAACGCGTCCTCCCTCATCGTCCCGCACGTAACGCGACCTCCCTCATCGTCCCGCACGTAACACGTCCTCCCTCCTCGTCCCGCACGTAACGCGACCTCCACTCCTCGTCCCGCACGTAACGCGTCCTCTCCCTCATCGTCCCGCACGTAACGCGACCTCCATCATCGTCCCGCACGTAACGCGACCTCCATCATCGTCCCGCACGTAACGCAACCTCCATCATCGTCCCGCACGTAACGCGTCCTCTCCCTCATCGTCCCGCACGTAACGCGACCTCCATCATCGTCCCGCACGTAACGCGACCTCCACTCCTCGTCCCGCACGTAACGCGACCTCTCCCTCATCGTCCCGCACGTAACGCGACCTCCATCATCGTCCCGCACGTAACGCGACCTCCATCATCGTCCCGCACGTAACGCGTCCTCTCCACTCATCGTCCTGCACGTAACGCGACCTCCATCATCGTCCTGCACGTAACGCGACCTCCATCATCGTCCCACACGTAACGCGTCCTCTCCCTCATCGTCCTGCACGTAACGCTTCCTCCATCATCGTCCCGCACGTAACGCGTCCTCCATCATCGTCCCGCACGTAACGCGTCCTCCATCATCGTCCCGCACGTAACGCGACCTCCACTCCTCGTCCCGCAGGTAACGCGACCTCCACTCCTCGTCCCGCACGTAACGCAACCTCTCCCTCATCGTCCCGCACGTAACGCGACCTCCATCATCGTCCCGCAAGTAACACGTCCTCTCCACTCCTCGTCCCGCAAGTAACACGACCTCCATCATCGTCCCGCACGTAACGCGACCTCCATCATCGTCCTGCACGTAACGCGTCCTCTCCCTCCTCGTCCCGCATGTAACGCGTCCTCCATCATCGTCCTGCACGTAACGCGTCCTCTCCACTCCTCGTCCCGCACGTAACGCGACCTCTCCCTCATCGTCCTGCACGTAACGCGACCTCCATCATCGTCCCGCACGTAACGCGACCTCCATCATCGTCCCGCATGTAACGCGACCTCTCCCTCATCGTCCCGCATGTAACGCGACCTCTCCCTCATCGTCCCGCACGTAACGCGACCTCCATCGTCCCGCATGTAACGCGACCTCTCCCTCATCGTCCCGCACGTAACGCGACCTCTCCCTCATCGTCCTGCACGTAACGCGTCCTCCATCATCGTCCCGCACATAACGCGACCTCCATCATCGTCCCGCACGTAACGCGTCCTCTCCCTCATCGTCCCGCATGTAACGCGACCTCCATCATCGTCCCGCACGTAGCGCGACCTCCATCGTCCCGCACGTAACGCGTCCTCTCCATCATCGTCCCGCACGTAACGCGACCTCCATCATCGTCCCGCATGTAACGCGTCCTCCATCATCGTCCCGCACGTAACGCGTCCTCTCCCTCATCGTCCTGCACGTAACGCGTCCTCCATCATCGTCCCGCACGTAACGCGTCCTCTCCCTCATCGTCCTGCACGTAACGCGTCCTCCATCATCGTCCCGCACGTAACGCGACCTCTCCCTCATCGTCCCGCACGTAACACGACCTCTCCCTCATCGTCCCGCACGTAACGCGACCTCCACTCCTCGTCCCGCACGTAACGCGACCTCCATCATCGTCCCGCATGTAACGCGACCTCTCCCTCATCGTCCCGCACGTAACGCGACCTCTCCCTCATCGTCCCGCACGTAACGCGTCCTCCATCATCGTCCCGCACATAACGCGACCTCCATCATCGTCCCGCATGTAACGCGTCCTCCATCATCGTCCCGCACGTAACGCGTCCTCTCCCTCATCGTCCCGCATGTAATGCGTCCTCCATCATCGTCCCGCACGTAACGCGTCCTCCATCATCGTCCCGCACATAACGCGACCTCCATCATCGTCCCGCATGTAACGCGTCCTCCATCATCGTCCCGCATGTAACGCGTCCTCTCCCTCATCGTCCCGCATGTAACGCGTCCTCCATCATCGTCCCGCACGTAACGCGTCCTCTCCCTCATCGTCCTGCACGTAACGCGTCCCGCACGTAACGCGTCCTCTCCCTCATCGTCCCGCACGTAACGCGACCTCCATCATCGTCCCGCACGTAACGCGACCTCCCTCCTCGTCCCGCACGTAACGCGACCTCCCTCCTCGTCCCGCACGTAACGCGACCTCCACTCCTCGTCCCGCACGTAACGCGACCTCTCCCTCATCGTCCCGCACGTAACGCGACCTCCCCTCCTCGTCCCGCACGTAACGCGTCCTCCCTCATCGTCCTGCACGTAACGCGACCTCTCCCTCATCGTCCCGCACGTAACGCGACCTCCATCATCGTCCTGCACGTAACGCGTCCTCCCTCAAGCCTTCGCTCCCCTCCTCGTCCCGCGTCCTCCCTCATCGTCCCGCACGTAACGCGACCTCCATCATCGTCCCGCACGTAACGCGACCTCCCTCATCGTCCCGCACGTAACGCGACCTCTCCCTCATCGTCCCGCACGTAACGCGACCTCGATCATCGTCCCGCACGTAACGCGACCTCCCTCCTCGTCCCGCACGTAACGCGACCTCCCTCCTCGTCCCGCACGTAACGCGACCTCCATCATTGTCCCGCACGTAACGCGACCTCCCCTCCTCGTCCCGCACGTAACGCGACCTCCCTCCTCGTCCCGCACGTAACGCGTCCTCCCTCATCGTCCCGCACGTAACGCGACCTCCCTCCTCGTCCCGCACGTAACGCGACCTCCCTCATCGTCCCGCACGTAACGCGACCTCCCTCCTCGTCCCGCACGTAACGCGACCTCCATCATTGTCCCGCACGTAACGCGACCTCCATCATTGTCCCGCACGTAACGCGACCTCCCTCATCGTCCCGCACGTAACGCGTCCTCTCCCTCATCGTCCCGCACGTAACGCGTCCTCTCCCTCATCGTCCCGCACGTAACGCGACCTCCCTCCTCGTCCCGCACGTAACGCGTCCTCCATCATCGTCCCGCACGTAACGCGACCTCTCCCTCATCGTCCCGCACGTAACGCGACCTCGATCATCGTCCCGCACGTAACGCGACCTCCCTCCTCGTCCCGCACGTAACGCGACCTCCCTCCTCGTCCCGCACGTAACGCGACCTCCATCATTGTCCCGCACGTAACGCGACCTCCCCTCCTCGTCCCGCACGTAACGCGACCTCCCTCCTCGTCCCGCACGTAACGCGTCCTCCCTCATCGTCCCGCACGTAACGCGACCTCCCTCCTCGTCCTGCACGTAACGCGACCTCCCTAATCGTCCTGCACGTAACGCGACCTCCCTCCTCGTCCCGCACGTAACGCGACCTCCATCATTGTCCCGCACGTAACGTGTCCATCATCATTGTCCCGCACGTAACGCGACCTCCCTCATCGTCCCGCACGTAACGCGTCCTCTCCCTCATCGTCCCGCACGTAACGCGACCTCCCTCCTCGTCCCGCACGTAACGCGTCCATCATCATTGTCCCGCACGTAACGCGACCTCCCCTCCTCGTCCCGCACGTAACGCGACCTCCCTCATCGTCCCGCACGTAACGCGACCTCCCTCATCGTCCCGCACGTAACGCGACCTCCACTCCTCGTCCCGCATGTAACGCGTCCTCCATCATCGTCCCGCACGTAACGCGACCTCCCTCGTCGTCCCGCACGTAACGCGACCTCCACTCCTCGTCCCGCACGTAACGCGTCCTCCATCATCGTCCCGCACGTAACGCGTCCTCCATCATCGTCCCGCACGTAACGCGTCCTTCCTCCTCGTCCCGCACGTAACGCGACCTCCATCATCGTAACGCGACCTCCCTCATCATCCCGCACGTAACGCGACCTCCACTCCTCGTCCCGCACGTAACGCGACCTCCATCATCGTCCCGCACGTAACGCGACCTCCATCATCGTCCCGCACGTAACGCGACCTCCCTCATCGTCCCGCACGTAACGCGACCTCCACTCCTCGTCCCGCACGTAACGCGACCTCCATCATCGTCCCGCACGTAACGCGACCTCCATCATCGTCCCGCACGTAATGCGTCCTCCATCATCGTCCCGCACGTAACGCGTCCTCCCTCATCGTCCCGCACGTAACGCGTCCTCCCTCATCGTCCCGCACGTAACGCGTCCTCCCTCATCGTCCCGCACGTAACGCGACCTCCACTCCTCGTCCCGCACGTAACGCGACCTCCATCATCGTCCCGCACGTAACGCGACCTCCATCATCGTCCCGCACGTAATGCGTCCTCCATCATCGTCCCGCACGTAACGCGTCCTCCCTCATCGTCCCGCACGTAACGCGTCCTCCATCATCGTCCCGCACGTAACGCGTCCTCCCTCATCGTCCCGCACGTAACGCGTCCTCTCCCTCATCATCCCGCACGTAACGTGTCCTCTCCACTCCTCGTCCCGCACGTAACGCGACCTCCATCATCGTCCCGCACGTAACGCGACCTCCATCATCGTCCCGCACGTAACGCGTCCTCTCCCTCATCATCCCGCACGTAACGCGTCCTCTCCCTCAACGTCCCGCACGTAACGCGTCCTCTCCCTCATCGTCCCGCACGTAACGCGACCTCTCCCTCCTCGTCCCGCACGTAACGCGTCCTCCCTCATCGTCCCGCACGTAACGCGACCTCTCCCTCATCGTCCCGCACGTAACGCGACCTCCATCATCGTCCCGCATGTAACGCGACCTCTCCCTCATCGTCCCGCACGTAACGCGACCTCTCCCTCATCGTCCCGCACGTAACGCCTCCTCCATCATCGTCCCGCACATAACGTGACCTCCATCATCGTCCCGCATGTAACGCGTCCTCTCCCTCATCGTCCCGCACGTAACGCGTCCTCCATCATCGTCCCTCACGTAACGCGTCCTCTCCCTCATCGTCCCGCACGTAACGCGTCCTCTCCCTCATCGTCCCGCACGTAACGCGTCCTCTCCCTCATCGTCCCGCACGTAACGCATCCTCTCCCTCATCGTCCCGCACGTAACGCGTCCTCCATCATCGTCCGCACATAACGCGTCCTCCCTCATCGTCCCGCACGTAACGCGTCATCCCGCACGTAACGCGTCCTCTCCCTCATCGTCCCGCACGTAAAGCGTCCTCCCTCATCGTCCCGCACGTAACGCGTCCTCCATCATCGTCCTGCACGTAACGCATCCTCTCCCTCATCGTCCTGCACGTAACGCGTCCTCTCCCTCATCGTCCCGCACGTAACGCGTCCTCCCTCATCGTCCCGCACGTAACGCGTCCTCCATCATCGTCCCGCACGTAACGCGACCTCCATCATCGTCCCGCACGTAACGCGTCCTCTCCCTCATCGTCCCGCACGTTACGCGTCTTCCATCATCGTCCCGCACGTAACGCATCCTCTCCCTCATCGTAACGCACGTAACACGTCCTCTCCCTCATCGTCCCGCACGTAACGCATCCTCCATCATCGTCCCGCATGTAACGCGTCCTCTCCCTCATCGTAACGCGTCCTCTCTCTGCCCGTCATCGCCGCCTCACGGCCTCTCTCTGCCCGTCACCGCCGCCTCACAGCCTCTCTCTGCCTGCCACCACCGCCTCACGGCCTCTCTCTGCCCGTCACCGCCGCCTCACGGCCTCTCTCTGCCTGTCACCACCGCCTCACAGCCTCTCTCTGCCCGTCACCGCCGCCTCATGGCCTCTCTCTGCCTGTCACCACCGCCTTACAGCCTCTCTCTGCCCATCACCGCCGCCTCATGGCCTCTCTCTGCCCGTCACCGCCGCCTCATGGCCTCTCTCTGCCTGTCACCACTGCCTCACAGCCTCTCTCTGCCCGTCACCGCCGCCTCATGGCCTCTCTCTGCCCGTCACCGCCGCCTCACAGCCTCTCTCTGCCCGTCACCGCCGCCTCATGGCCTCTCTCTGCCCGTCACCGCCGCCTCACAGCCTCTCTCTGCCCGTCACCACCGCCTCACAGCCTCTCTCTGCCCGTCACCGCCGCCTCACGGCCTCTCTCTGCCTGTCACCACCGCCTCACAGCCTCTCTCTGCCCGTCACCGCCGCCTCACGGCCTCTCTCTGCCTGTCACCACCGCCTCACAGCCTCTCTCTGCCCGTCACCGCCGCCTCATGGCCTCTCTCTGCCCGTCACCGCCGCCTCACAGCCTCTCTCTGCCCGTCACCACCGCCTCACAGCCTCTCTCTGCCCGTCACCGCCGCCTCATGGCCTCTCTCTGCCCGTCACCGCCGCCTCACGGCCTCTCTCTGCCCGTCACCACCGCCTCACAGCCTCTCTCACTCTTCGGGCTCCGGGTACTACTGGGTGGGGAGCAGAGGAAGATCACTATGCCAGGGAAGGCAAGGAGATAGGCAGGCGGCTGGCCGGGACTTGAGCCAAGGCAGAAGAACATGCGAACGGAACGGGCACCGAAATATTCCCTCCGCTCCGACCAGCACACAATCATCAGAGAGGGGCAGATAATGGAAACAAATGCCCCCCTATAGCTAGTGGGAGCGGCGGAGCGCGGGGGGGGTGTAATTTAGAAAATATTTTTTTTATTCTGCACTGACTGTCTTTGAAATTGCCCCAGCCCCCGTTCAAATCCAACCCAGGGACAAAACCGGGGACAGACTTGGTCCGGGGACAGTGTCCTCAATCCGGGGACTGTCCCCCGAAACCGGGGATGTCTGGTCACCCTAACATAAACAAACAACATTTATCTCCTCCCCTCACACTGAAAGAGCCAATCAGCAGCATCTCCTCACATGGGAGATCATCAGTGCTACCAATCAGTGCCCATTAGTGATGCCAGTCAGTGCCCATTAGTGATGCCAGTCAGTGCCCATTAATGATGTCAGTGTCCATTAGTGATGTCAGTCAGTGCCCATTAGTGATGCCAGTCAGTGCCCATTAGTGATGCCAGTCAGTGCCCATTAGTGATGCCAGTCAGTGCCCATTAATGATGTCAGTCAGTGTCCATTAGTGATGTCAGTCAGTGCCCATTAGTGATGCCAGTCAGTGCCCATTAGTGATGCCAGTCAGTGCCCATTAGTGATGCCAGTCAGTGCCCATTAATGATGTCAGTCAGTGTCCATTAGTGATGCCAGTCAGTGCCCATTAGTGATGCCAGTCAGTGCCCATTAGTGATGTGAGTCAGTGCCCATTAGTGATGTCAGTCAGTGCCCATTAGTGATACCAGTCAGTGCCCATTAGTGATGCCAGTCAGTGCCCATTAATTATGTCAGTCAGTGTCCATTAGTGATGCCAGTCAGTGCCCATTAGTGATGCCAGTCAGTGCCCATTAGTGATGTCAGTCAGTGTCCATTAGTGATGCCAGTCAGTACCCATTAGTGATGCCAGTCAGTGCCCATTAGTGATGCCAGTCAGTGCCCATTAGTGATGTCAGTCAGTGCCCATTAGTGATGTCAGTCAGTGTCCATTAGTGATGCCAGTCAGTACCCATTAGTGATGCCAGTCAGTGCCCATTAGTGATGCCAGTCAGTACCCATTAGTGATGCCAGTCAGTGCCCATTAGTGATGCCAGTCAGTGCCCATTAGTGATGTCAGTCAGTGCCCATTAGTGATACCAGTCAGTGCCCATTAGTGAAGCCAGTCAGTGCCCATTAGCGATGCCAGTCAGTGCCCATTAGTGAAGGAGACAAATTGCTTATTTACAAAACTGACCAGGGCTTTTCCTCCATCTGCTGATGTAAAGTAGAAAGAAACGTCTAGATTGTTACCTGTCTGTGTGAGAAGCAGTCTGATTGGTCCTCATAGAATCTTCTCTCTGGAGAAGACTGCAGACTCCATGCATCCCCTCCCCCAATCCTGTCCCGTTACTCCTCTACCCTGGGCGTATTTCCTGATCATGTGACCCGTCACCTGATCTCATCTCCTCTTACATTCCACAATTCAGCCGGAACTTTCTCCCTGGAAATAAATAGCAACGAATGTCACCGTACTGGGGAATGTGGTAATGGTGTCAGGAGATGGTGATGGTGTCAGGAGATGGTGATGGTGGCAGGAGATGGTGATGGTGGTGGCAGGAGATGGTACTGGTGGTGGCAGGAGATGGTACTGGTGGTGGCAGGAGATGGTACTGGTGGTGGCAGGAGATGGTGATGGTGGCAGCAGATGGTAATGGTGGCAGGAGATGCTACTGGTGGCTGGAAATGGTATTGGTGGCAGGTGATGGTGGCAGGAGATGGTACTAGTGGTGGCAGGAGATGGTGATGGTGGCAGGAGATGGTACTGGTGGTGGCAGGAGATGGTACTGGTGGTGGCAGGAGATGGTACTGGTGGTGGCAGGAGATGGTGATGGTGGCAGGAGATGGTGATGGTGGCAGGAGATGGTAATGGTGGCAGGAGATGGTACTGGTGGCAGGAGATGGTAATGGTGGCAGGAGATGGTACTGGTGGTGGCAGGAGATGGTACTGGTGCAGGAGATGGTGATGGTGGCAGGAGATGGTGATGGTGGCAGGAGATGGTAATGGTGGCAGGAGATGGTGATGGTGGCAGGAGATGGTACTAGTGGTGGCAGGAGATGGTTATGGTGGCAGGAGATAGTACTGGTGGTGGCAGGAGATGGTAATGGTGGTGGCAGGAGATGGTGGTGGCAGGAGATGGTACTGGTGGTGGCATGAGATGGTACTGGTGGCAGGAGATGGTAATGGTGGCAGGAGATGGTACTGGTGGCAGGTGATGGTGGCAGGAGATGGTACTAGTGGTGGCAGGAGATGGTGATGGTGGCAGGAGATGGTACTAGTGGTGGCAGGAGATGGTAATGGTGGTGGCAGGAGATGGTACTGGTGGTGGCAGGAGATGGTGATGATGGCAGGAGATGGTGATGGTGGCAGGAGATAGTAATGATGATGGCAGGAGATGGCACTGGTGGTGACAGGAGATGGTACTGGTGGCAGGAGATGGTACCGGTGGTAGCAGGTGATGGTACCGGTGGTAGCAGGTGATGGTACTGGTGGCGGCAGGAGATGGTACTGGTGGTGGCAGGAGATAGTAAAGGTGGTGGCAGAAGATAGTAATGATGGTGGCAGGAGATGGTACTGGTGGTGGCAGGAGATGGTACTGGTGGTGGCAGGAGATTGTACTGGTGGCAGGAGATGGTACTGTTGGTGGCAGGAGATGGTGATGGTGGCAGGAGATGGTGATGGTACTGGTGGGAGGAGATGGTACTGGTGGTGGCAGGAAATGGTACTGGTGGCAGGAGATGGTACTGGTGGTGGCAGGAGATAGTAAAGGTGGTGGCAGGAGATGGTACTGGTGGTGGCAGGAGATGGTACTGGTGGTGGCAGGAGATGGTACTGGTGGTGGCAGGGGATGGTACTGGTGGTGGCAGGAGATGGTGATGGTGGCAGGAGATGGTGATGGTGGCAGGAGATAGTAATGATGGTGGCAGGAGATGGTACTGGTGGCAGGAGGTGGTACTGGTGGTGGCAGGAGATAGTAATGGTGGTGGCAGAAGATAGTGATGGTGGCAGGAAATGGTACTGGTGGCAGGAGATGGCACTGGTGGTGGCAGGAGATAGTAATGATGGTGACAGGAGATAGTAATGGTGGTGGCAGGAGATGGTACTGGTGGTGGCAGGAGATGGTACTGGTGGCAGGAGATGGTGATGGTGGTGGCAGGAGATGGTACTGGTGGGAGGTGATGGTGGCGGGAGATGCTGGTGGTGGCAGGAGATAGTAATGATGGTGGCAGGTGATGGTGGCAAGAGATGGTACTGGTGGTGGCAGGAGATGGTACTGGTGGCAGGAGATGGTGATGGTGGCAGGAGATGGTGATGGTGGCAGGAGATGGTGATGGTGGCAGGAGATGGTACTGGTGGCAGGAGATGGTATTGGTGGTGGCAGGAGATGGTGATGGTGGCAGCAGATGGTAATGGTGGCAGGAGATGCTACTGGTGGCTGGAAATGGTATTGGTGGCAGGAGATGGTACTAGTGGTGGCAGGAGATGGTGATGGTGGCAGGAGATGGTACTGGTGGTGGCAGGAGATGGTACTGGTGGTGGCAGGAGATGGTACTGGTGGTGGCAGGAGATGGTGATGGTGGCAGGAGATGGTGATGGTGGCAGGAGATGGTACTGGTGACAGGAGATGGTACTGGTGGCAGGAGATGGTAATGGTGGCAGGAGATGGTACTGGTGGTGGCAGGAGATGGTACTGGTGCAGGAGATGGTGATGGTGGCAGGAGATGGTGATGGTGGCAGGAGATGGTAATGGTGGCAGGAGATGGTGATGGTGGCAGGAGATGGTACTAGTGGTGGCAGGAGATGGTTATGGTGGCAGGAGATAGTACTGGTGGTGGCAGGAGATGGTAATGGTGGTGGCAGGAGATGGTGGTGGCAGGAGATGGTACTGGTGGTGGCATGAGATGGTACTGGTGGCAGGAGATGGTAATGGTGGCAGGAGATGGTACTGGTGGCAGGTGATGGTGGCAGGAGATGGTACTAGTGGTGGCAGGAGATGGTGATGGTGGCAGGAGATGGTACTAGTGGTGGCAGGAGATGGTAATGGTGGTGGCAGGAGATGGTACTGGTGGTGGCAGGAGATGGTGATGATGGCAGGAGATGGTGATGGTGGCAGGAGATAGTAATGATGATGGCAGGAGATGGCACTGGTGGTGACAGGAGATGGTACTGGTGGCAGGAGATGGTACCGGTGGTAGCAGGTGATGGTACCGGTGGTAGCAGGTGATGGTACTGGTGGCGGCAGGAGATGGTACTGGTGGTGGCAGGAGATAGTAAAGGTGGTGGCAGAAGATAGTAATGATGGTGGCAGGAGATGGTACTGGTGGTGGCAGGAGATGGTACTGGTGGTGGCAGGAGATTGTACTGGTGGCAGGAGATGGTACTGTTGGTGGCAGGAGATGGTGATGGTGGCAGGAGATGGTGATGGTACTGGTGGGAGGAGATGGTACTGGTGGTGGCAGGAAATGGTACTGGTGGCAGGAGATGGTACTGGTGGTGGCAGGAGATAGTAAAGGTGGTGGCAGGAGATGGTACTGGTGGTGGCAGGAGATGGTACTGGTGGTGGCAGGGGATGGTACTGGTGGTGGCAGGGGATGGTACTGGTGGTGGCAGGAGATGGTGATGGTGGCAGGAGATGGTGATGGTGGCAGGAGATAGTAATGATGGTGGCAGGAGATGGTACTGGTGGCAGGAGGTGGTACTGGTGGTGGCAGGAGATAGTAATGGTGGTGGCAGAAGATAGTGATGGTGGCAGGAAATGGTACTGGTGGCAGGAGATGGCACTGGTGGTGGCAGGAGATAGTAATGATGGTGACAGGAGATAGTAATGGTGGTGGCAGGAGATGGTACTGGTGGTGGCAGGAGATGGTACTGGTGGCAGGAGATGGTGATGGTGGTGGCAGGAGATGGTACTGGTGGGAGGTGATGGTGGCGGGAGATGCTGGTGGTGGCAGGAGATAGTAATGATGGTGGCAGGTGATGGTGGCAAGAGATGGTACTGGTGGTGGCAGGAGATGGTACTGGTGACAGGAGATGGTGATGGTGGCAGGAGATGGTGATGGTGGCAGGAGATGGTGATGGTGGCAGGAGATGGTACTGGTGGCAGGAGATGGTATTGGTGGTGGCAGGAGATAGTAATGATGGTGGCAGGAGATGGTGATGGTGGCAGGAGATGGTACTAGTGGCAGGAGATGGTGATGGTGGCAGGAGATAGTAATGATGATGGTAGTAGATGGTACTGTTGGCAGGAGATGGTTCTGGTGGTGGCAGGAGATGGTACTGGTGGCAGGAGATGGTACTGGTGGCTGGAGATGGTACTGGTGGCTGGAGATGGTACCGGTGGCAGGAGATGGTGATGGTGGCAGGAGATGGTACTGGTGGTGGAGGGAGATGGTGATGGTGGCAGGAGATGGTGCTGGTGGCAGGAGATGGTGCTGGTGGTGGCAGGAGATGGTACTGGTGGCAGGAGATGGTGCTGGTGGCAGGAGATGGTGCTGGTGGTGGCAGGAGATGGTGCTGGTGGTGGCAGGAGATGGTGCTGGTGGTGGCAGGAGATGGTGCTGGTGGTGGCAGGTGATGGTGCTGGTGGCAGGAGATGGTACTGGTGGTGGCAGGAGATGGTACTGGTGGCGGCAGGAGATAGTACTGGTGGCAGGAGATGGTACTGGTGGCAGGAGATGGTGCTGGTGGTGGCAGGAGATGGTACTGGTGGCAGGAGGTGGTACTGGTGGTGGCAGGAGATGGTGCTAATGGCAGGAGATGGTGCTGTTGGCAGGAGATGGTGCTGGTGGTGGCAGGAGATGGTACTGGTGGCAGGAGATGGTGCTGGTGGTGGCAGGAGATGGTGCTGGTGGTGGCAGGAGATGGTACTGGTGGCAGGAGATGGTACTGGTGGCAGGAGATGGTACTGGTGGCAGGAGATGGTGCTGGTGGTAGGAGATGGTGCTGGTGGTGGCAGGAGATGGTACTGGTGGTGGCAGGAGATGGTACTGGTGGTGGCAGGAGGTGGTACTGGTGGTGGCAGGAGGTGGTGCTGGTGGTGGCAGGAGATGGTGCTGGTGGTGGCAGGAGATGGTACTGGTGGCAGGAGGTGGTACTGGTGGTGGCAGGAGATGGTACTGGTGGCAGGAGATGGTACTGGTGGTGGCAGGAGATGGTGCTGGTGGCAGGAGGTGGTACTGGTGGTGGCAGGAGGTGGTACTGGTGGTGGCAGGAGGTGGTACTGTTGGTGGCAGGAGGTGGTACTGGTGGTGGCAGGAGGTGGTACTGGTGGTGGCAGGAGGTGGTACTGGTGGCGGCAGGAGATGGTACAGGTGGCAGGAGATGGTACTGGTGGCAGGAGGTGGTACTGGTGGTGGCAGGAGGTGGTACTGGTGGTGGCAGGAGATGGTACTGGTGGCAGGAGATGGTACTGGTGGTGGCAGGAGATGGTGCTGGTGGCAGGAGGTGGTACTGGTGGTGGCAGGAGGTGGTACTGTTGGTGGCAGGAGATGGTACTGGTGGTGGCAGGAGGTGGTACTGGTGGTGGCAGGAGGTGGTACTGGTGGTGGCAGGAGATGGTACAGGTGGCAGGAGATGGTACTGGTGGTGGCAGGAGGTGGTACTGGTGGTGGCAGGAGATGGTACTGGTGGTGGCAGGAGGTGGTACTGGTGGTGGCAGGAGGTGGTACTGGTGGTGGCAGGAGATGGTACAGGTGGCAGGAGGTGGTACTGGTGGTGGCAGGAGGTGGTACTGGTGGTGGCAGGAGATGGTACTGGTGGTGGCAGGAGGTGGTACTGGTGGTGGCAGGAGATGGTACAGGTGGCAGGAGATGGTACTGGTGGTGCGTTGTTTTTAGTTGGGGACGATGGAGACACAATTGTAGTCTGCAGTATCATCTTTGGGGTTTTATAGGAATTTGGGTTATTTTTCGTGGTTGGTTGTTTCAGGGACAGGCGGAACCTCCAGTTGCTCGTGTGTCTGAGCCGAGCCGCATGTCCTCACCGTCTCTTATATTTAGACAAGGCTCATGGATTCCATTTTCCATCCTTCTCTTTGGTCGGTCGCCTCGTTTGATTCTGTGGTCAGCCCTCAATGTTTGTGATGGTGACTGTCTCTGAATTGGGGAATTTCCATGCCACTTTTCTATTAATCTTCTATACAGATCCCTGCGTATTACAAGCGATTAACATTCCCGATCACATTACTGCTCAGAAACCAGAATTCAATTTCTATCCAGCTGCTAATTTTCCTGGCTGTGTATGGGGCCCCCGAGGCAATCCAGCTAGGGCCCGGTGAACTCTCCTGTAATACCCAGTGCTATTATAATTGCTATTGTAACACTGACCCTCCTCCTGGCCAATCAGGAAGCGGGTCCGATTGGCTGAAGGTACAGGCGATCCTATTGGATGACTAGGAGGAGGGGAGACACAGGGGAAGCTAGCAGTCACCTGGAGAGAATCTAGGCTGGCCACCGGGAGGCGGAGAGAGGAGACACGTCGCTCGCCCGGAGGGAAGCCCGTGGTAAGTGTTGTGACCGATGGGTGACACAGACTGACACCCCCCCACAGGCCACTGATTGATGGAAAGCCCTCATCTGCTTTTTAGATCTTTGTAACGGCAGAACGGCGGTGTGACAGGGCCACGGATCTCTGTCTTCACCCAGTCAGAGCCCCTCCCCCACACAGTTAGCAAACACCCCCTTAGGGACACACTTAACCCTTTGATCACCCCCGATGTTAACCTCTTTCCTGTCAGTGTCATTAGTGCATATTTTTTATCTCTGATCTCTGTATTGGAGTCACTGGTCCCCAAAAAAGTGTCAGTTAGTGTCTGATTTGTCCGCCGCAATGTCACAGTCCCGCTAGAAAAAAATCACTGATCGCCGCCATTACTAGTTACTACAAGTTGATCAGAGCATCGGACATCTTGGAGTCGATTCCAGGCCTCCCTTCAGCCACTTGCAAAGTGGTCTGGAGGAATGTTTCTTCAAAGAGACTCATCAACAGGCACAAAGATCAGGCATGGATGGCAATCCAAGGGGGATTGCTACTCAGGACATTCTTGCATGCCAGAAACCTGGGCAGATACAGGCACTGCCCCTTTTGCATCATCCAGGAGGAAACATCGTACCATGTTTTCTGGGAGTGCCCCTTTGCACAGGGCCTGTTGGCGGCCTTGGAACCTGAACTTAAAGACTTTGTACCACAGACTGCTATTACACACTTTGGTGTGTTAAACGGACTCTTCTGTGGAACTCATTCACAGGAGGACATTGACAGTGCCTGGCGGGTGCTGTGTTGCTTTAAAGACGCTTTATGGTACGCCAGGAACCGCCGCGTACACCACCGGCAGAGGATGTCCATTGAGGACTGTCGCAGACTGACCCTCAGTCTGCTGAGAGACTATACCTTGAGGGACTTTAAGGAGGAAGAGGATGTCTGAAGATTTCCCCTCCCCCCTGACATTGACATTTCTTGACACGCTTTTTTTGAACTACTGTTTTCAGGGTAATGCGGCGTCATGCACGATGTGATGTTTCGGGGGTTTCACAACTCTGCGCAACACATCAGGCATCATACCGCAGAATGGGCTGAATGAATGTCATTTAATTGAATGCTTGCAACTGTATTGATATGTAGTGTGTTTATGCGCTGCGTCGCAGTACAGAGAATGTACCCTGTCAAAAGTATTTGGTTTTTTGTATATTTGCTTTGCAAAATAAACTTAAATATTGCCGCCATTACTAGTGAAAAAAATGTCAATGCCATAAAAAATATCTCATAGTTTGTAGACACCAAACAATCAATAGTCACGTATTGTGATTTGTAGAAGGATAAATACTGAAATACATTTATGAAGAATTTTGATTTATTTACATTTTTTCATTGGATGTTTTATTGTAGAAAGTAAAAAATATAATTTATTTTTTTAAAGTTGTCGTTTTTTTTATTTATAGCGCAAAAAGTTAAAACCACGAGGTGATCAAATACCACCAAAAGAACGCTCTATTTGTGCGGAAAAAATACATAAATGTTATTTGTGTACAGCGTCGCACGACCGCACAATTGTCAGTTATAGTAACGCAGTGCCGTATTGCGAAAAAATGGCTTGGTCATGAAGGGGGTAAATCTTCCGGGGTTGAATTGGTTAATATTAGGTGTATGGAAAATACAGAGGGAGTCCTACTAATTGAAACCACCAGAGGGCATCAGAGTAGCGGTAATATTGTGTACCTGATCTCGTAAAATGAATCGTACCCTTTGTATCCACCAGAGGGCATCAGAGTAGCCGTGCTGTGTACAGTACTGCGCATGCTGGAGAAACTTACATTGCTCTTCGGGAAGATGACGGCTGCGGCAGAAACATTTCAGGCGATGTTGTTATTGAAGTTTATTGGAACACACAGGAATGGAGCGAATGTTTCCTCATAGCACGGAACATCCTATGAATTAGTCGGCGTCCTATGCTGAGCGCACATTCCGTACAATTGTCTGCGGGGGAAAGTCGTCCAAAATATTTATTCATTTCGGAAACTCACATTAGAAAAAAAATGACAGAAGTGTCCTAAGAGCGAGGTCCATGTACAGAACACGGATTCTCACAAACACACCATATTCTTGATGACCAGGACATATTTGTCTTCTCAATGACAGCTGTATAAAGAATTAATGTATCAGATCCACCCACAAGGGGGCAGAGTGACGGTAATATTATATGTATAGTAACACAGGGGGAGTCATACCAGATCCAACCACAAGGGGGCAGAGTGACGGTAATATTATATGTATAGTAACACAGGAGAGTCATACCAGATCCAACCACAAGGGGGCAGAGTGACGGTAATATTATATGTATAGTAACACAGGGGGAGTCATACCAGATCCAACCACAAGGGGGCAGAGTGACGGTAATATTATATGTATAGTAACACAGGGGGAGTCATACCAGATCCAACCACAAGGGGGCAGAGTGACGGTAATATTATATGTATAGTAACACAGGGGGAGTCATACCAGATCCAACCACAAGGGGGAAGAGTGACGGTAATATTATATGTATAGTAACACAGGGGGAGTCATACCAGATCCATCCACAAGGGGGCAGAGTGACGGTAATATTATATGTATAGTAACACAGGAGGAGTCATACCAGATCCAACCACAAGGTGGCAGAGTGACGGTAATATTATATGTATAGTAACACAGGGGGAGTCATACCAGATCCGACCACAAGGGGGCAGAGTGACGGTAATATTATATGTATAGTAACACAGGGGGGTCATACCAGATCCAACCACAAGGGGGCAGAGTGACGGTAATATTATATGTATAGTAACACAGGAGAGTCATACCAGATCCAACCACAAGGGGGCAGAGTGACGGTAATATTATATGTATAGTAACACAGGGGGAGTCATACCAGATCCATCCACAAGGGGGCAGAGTGACGGTAATATTATATGTATAGTAACACAGGGGGGTCATACCAGATCCAACCACAAGGGGGCAGAGTGACGGTAATATTATATGTATAGTAACACAGGGGGAGTCATACCAGATCCAACCACAAGGGGGCAGAGTGACGGTAATATTATATGTATAGTAACACAGGAGAGTCATACCAGATCCAACCACAAGAGGGCAGAGTGACGGTAATATTATATGTATAGTAACACAGGGGGAGTCATACCAGATCCAACCACAAGGGGGCAGAGTGACGGTAATATTATATGTATAGTAACAGGGGGGGAGTCATACCAGATCCAACCACAAGGGGGCAGAGTGACGGTAATATTATATGTATAGTAACACAGGAGAGTCATACCAGATCCAACCACAAGGGGGCAGAGTGACGGTAATATTATATGTATAGTAACACAGGGGGAGTCATACCAGATCCAACCACAAGGGGGCAGAGTGACGGTAATATTATATGTATAGTAACACAGGGGGAGTCATACCAGATCCAACCACAAGGGGGCAGAGTGACGGTAATATTATATGTATAGTAACACAGGAGAGTCATACCAGATCCAACCACAAGGGGGCAGAGTGACGGTAATATTATATGTATAGTAACACAGGAGGAGTCATACCAGATCCAACCACAAGGGGGCAGAGTGACGGTAATATTATATGTATAGTAACACAGGGGGAGTCATATCAGATCCAACCACAAGGGGGCAGAGTGACGGTAATATTATATGTATAGTAACACAGGGGGAGTCATACCAGATCCAACCACAAGGGGGCAGAGTGACGGTAATATTATATGTATAATAACACAGGGGGAGTCATATCAGATCCAACCACAAGGGGGCAGAGTGACGGTAATATTATATGTATAGTAACACAGGGGGAGTCATACCAGATCCAACCACAAAGGGGCAGAGTGACGGTAATATTATATGTATAGTAACACAGGAGAGTCATACCAGATCCAACCACAAGGGGGCAGAGTGACAGTAATATTATATGTATAGTAACACAGGGGGAGTCATACCAGATCCATCCACAAGGGGGCAGAGTGACGGTAATATTATATGTATAGTAACACAGGGGGAGTCATACCAGATCCAACCACAAGGGGGCAGAGTGACGGTAATATTATATGTATAGTAACACAGGGGGAGTCATACCAGATCCAACCACAAGGGGGCAGAGTGACGGTAATATTATATGTATAGTAACACAGGGGAGTCATACCAGATCCAACCACAAGGGGGCAGAGTGACGGTAATATTATATGTATAGTAACACAGGGAGAGTCATACCAGATCCATCCACAAGGGGGCAGAGTGACGGTAATATTATATGTATAGTAACACAGGGGAGTCATACCAGATCCAACCACAAGGGGGCAGAGTGACGGTAATATTATATGTATAGTAACACAGGGGAGTCATACCAGATCCAACCACAAGGGGGCAGAGTGACGGTAATATTATATGTATAGTAACACAGGAGGAGTCATACCAGATCCAACCACAAGGGGGCAGAGTGACGGTAATATTATATGTATAGTAACACAGGGGAGTCATACCAGATCCAACCACAAGGGGGCAGAGTGACAGTAATATTATATGTATAGTAACACAGGGGGAGTCATACCAGATCCAACCACAAGGCGGCAGAGTGACGGTAATATTATATGTATAGTAACACAGGGGGAGTCATATCAGATCCAACCACAAGGGGGCAGAGTGACGGTAATATTATATGTATAATAACACAGGGGGAGTCATATCAGATCCAACCACAAGGGGGCAGAGTGACGGTAATATTATATGTATAGTAACACAGGGGAGTCATACCAGATCCATCCACAAGGGGGCAGAGTGACGGTAATATTATATGTATAGTAACACAGGGGGAGTCATACATATAATATTACCGTCACTCTGCCCCCTTGTGGTTGGATCTGGTATGACTCTCCTGTGTTACTATACATATAATATTACCGTCACTCTGCCCCCTTGTGGATGGATCTGGTATGACTCCCCGTGTTACTATACATATAATATTACCGTCACTCTGCCCCCTTGTGGTTGAATCTGGTATGATTCCCTGTATTATTATACATATAATATTACCGTCAATCTGCCGCCTTGTGGTTGGATCTGGTATGACTCCCCTGTGTTACTATACATATAATATTACCGTCACTCTGCCCCCTTGTGGTTGGATCTGGTATGACTCCCCCTGTGTTACTATACATATAATATTACCGTCACTCTGCCCCCTTGTGGTTGGATCTGGTATGACTCCCCCTGTGTTACTATACATATAATATTACCGTCACTCTGCCCCCTTGTGGTTGGATCTGGTATGACTCTCCTGTGTTACTATACATATAATATTACTGTCACTCTGCCCCCTTGTGGTTGGATCTGATATGACTCTCCTGTGTTACTATACATATAATATTACCGTCACTCTGCCCCCTTGTGGTTGGATCTGGTATGACTCCCCCTGTGTTACTATACATATAATATTACCGTCACTCTGCCGCCTTGTGGTTGGATCTGGTATGACTCCCCCTGTGTTACTATACATATAATATTACCATCACTCTGCCCCCTTGTGGTTGGATCTGGTATGACTCCTCTGTGTTACTATACATATAATATTACCGTCACTCTGCCCCCTTGTGGTTGGATCTGGTATGACTCCTCTGTGTTACTATACATATAATATTACCATCACTCTGCCCCCTTGTGGTTGGATCTGGTATGACTCTCCTGTGTTACTATACATATAATATTACTGTCACTCTGCCCCCTTGTGGTTGGATCTGGTATGACTCCCCTGTGTTACTATACATATAATATTACCGTCACTCTGCCCCCTTGTGGTTGGATCTGGTATGACTCCCCCTGTTACTATACATATAATATTACCGTCACTCTGCCACCTTGTGGATGGATCTGGTATGACTCCCCTGTGTTATTATACATATAATATTACCGTCACTCTGCCCCCTTGTGGTTGGATCTGGTATGACTCCCCCTGTTACTATACATATAATATTACCGTCACTCTGCCCCCCTGTGGTTGGATCTGGTATGACTCTCCTGTGTTACTATACATATATTACCGTCACTCTGCCCCCTTGTGGATGGATCTGGTATGACTCCCCCTGTTACTATACATATAATATTACCGTCACTCTGCCACCTTGTGGATGGATCTGGTATGACTCCCCTGTGTTACTATACATATAATATTACTGTCACTCTGCCACCTTGTGGATGGATCTGGTATGACTCCTCCTGTGTTACTATACATATAATATTACCGTCACTCTGCCCCCTTGTGGTTGGATCTGGTATGACTCCCCCTGTGTTACTATACATATAATATTACCGTCACTCTGCCCCCTTGTGGTTGGATCTGGTATGACTCTCCTGTGTTACTATACATATAATATTACCGTCACTCTGCCCCCTTGTGGATGGATCTGGTATGACTCCCCGTGTTACTATACATATAATATTACCGTCACTCTGCCCCCTTGTGGTTGAATCTGGTATGATTCCCTGTATTATTATACATATAATATTACCGTCAATCTGCCGCCTTGTGGTTGGATCTGGTATGACTCCCCTGTGTTACTATACATATAATATTACTGTCACTCTGCCCCCTTGTGGTTGGATCTGGTATGACTCTCCTGTGTTACTATACATATAATATTACAGTCACTCTGCCCCCTTGTGGTTGGATCTGGTATGACTCCCCCTTTGTTACTATACATATAATATTACCGTCACTCTGCCGCCTTGTGGTTGGATCTGGTATGACTCCCCCTGTGTTACTATACATATAATATTACTGTCACTCTGCCCCCTTGTGGTTGGATCTGGTATGACTCCCCCTGTGTTACTATACATATAATATTACCGTCACTCTGCCCCCTTGTGGTTGGATCTGGTATGACTCCCCCTGTGTTACTATACATATAATATTACTGTCACTCTGCCCCCTTGTGGTTGGATCTGGTATGACTCTCCTGTGTTACTATACATATAATATTACTGTCACTCTGCCCCCTTGTGGTTGGATCTGATATGACTCTCCTGTGTTACTATACATATAATATTACTGTCACTCTGCCACCTTGTGGTTGCATCTGGTATGACTCCCCTGTGTTACTATACATATAATATTACCGTCACTCTGCCCCCTTGTGGTTGGATCTGGTATGACTCCCCCTGTGTTACTATACATATAATATTACCGTCACTCTGCCGCCTTGTGGTTGGATCTGGTATGACTCCCCCTGTGTTACTATACATATAATATTACCGTCACTCTGCCCCCTTGTGGTTGGATCTGGTATGACTCCCCCTGTGTTACTATACATATAATATTACCGTCACTCTGCCCCCTTGTGGTTGGATCTGGTATGACTCCTCTGTGTTACTATACATATAATATTACCATCACTCTGCCCCCTTGTGGTTGGATCTGGTATGACTCTCCTGTGTTACTATACATATAATATTACTGTCACTCTGCCCCCTTGTGGTTGGATCTGGTATGACTCCCCTGTGTTACTATACATATAATATTACCGTCACTCTGCCCCCTTGTGGTTGGATCTGGTATGACTCCCCCTGTTACTATACATATAATATTACCGTCACTCTGCCACCTTGTGGATGGATCTGGTATGACTCCCCTGTGTTATTATACATATAATATTACCGTCACTCTGCCCCCTTGTGGTTGGATCTGGTATGACTCCCCCTGTTACTATACATATAATATTACCGTCACTCTGCCCCCCTGTGGTTGGATCTGGTATGACTCTCCTGTGTTACTATACATATATTACCGTCACTCTGCCCCCTTGTGGATGGATCTGGTATGACTCCCCCTGTTACTATACATATAATATTACCGTCACTCTGCCACCTTGTGGATGGATCTGGTATGACTCCCCCTGTTACTATACATATAATATTACCGTCACTCTGCCCCCTTGTGGTTGGATCTGGTATGACTCTCCTGTGTTACTATACATATAATATTACCGTCACTCTGCCCCCTTGTGGTTGGATCTGGTATGACTCCCCTGTGTTATTATACATATAATATTACCGTCACTCTGCCGCCTTGTGGTTGGATCTGGTATGACTCCCCCTGTGTTACTATACATATAATATTACCGTCACTCTGCCCCCTTGTGGTTGGATCTGGTATGACTCTCCTGTGTTACTATACATATAATATTACCGTCACTCTGCCCCCTTGTGGATGGATCTGGTATGACTCCCCGTGTTACTATACATATAATATTACCGTCACTCTGCCCCCTTGTGGTTGAATCTGGTATGATTCCCTGTATTATTATACATATAATATTACCGTCAATCTGCCGCCTTGTGGTTGGATCTGGTATGACTCCCCTGTGTTACTATACATATAATATTACTGTCACTCTGCCCCCTTGTGGTTGGATCTGGTATGACTCTCCTGTGTTACTATACATATAATATTACAGTCACTCTGCCCCCTTGTGGTTGGATCTGGTATGACTCCCCCTTTGTTACTATACATATAATATTACCGTCACTCTGCCGCCTTGTGGTTGGATCTGGTATGACTCCCCCTGTGTTACTATACATATAATATTACTGTCACTCTGCCCCCTTGTGGTTGGATCTGGTATGACTCCCCCTGTGTTACTATACATATAATATTACCGTCACTCTGCCCCCTTGTGGTTGGATCTGGTATGACTCCCCCTGTGTTACTATACATATAATATTACTGTCACTCTGCCCCCTTGTGGTTGGATCTGGTATGACTCTCCTGTGTTACTATACATATAATATTACTGTCACTCTGCCCCCTTGTGGTTGGATCTGATATGACTCTCCTGTGTTACTATACATATAATATTACTGTCACTCTGCCACCTTGTGGTTGCATCTGGTATGACTCCCCTGTGTTACTATACATATAATATTACCGTCACTCTGCCCCCTTGTGGTTGGATCTGGTATGACTCCCCCTGTGTTACTATACATATAATATTACCGTCACTCTGCCGCCTTGTGGTTGGATCTGGTATGACTCCCCCTGTGTTACTATACATATAATATTACCGTCACTCTGCCCCCTTGTGGTTGGATCTGGTATGACTCCCCCTGTGTTACTATACATATAATATTACCGTCACTCTGCCCCCTTGTGGTTGGATCTGGTATGACTCCTCTGTGTTACTATACATATAATATTACCATCACTCTGCCCCCTTGTGGTTGGATCTGGTATGACTCTCCTGTGTTACTATACATATAATATTACTGTCACTCTGCCCCCTTGTGGTTGGATCTGGTATGACTCCCCTGTGTTACTATACATATAATATTACCGTCACTCTGCCCCCTTGTGGTTGGATCTGGTATGACTCCCCCTGTTACTATACATATAATATTACCGTCACTCTGCCACCTTGTGGATGGATCTGGTATGACTCCCCTGTGTTATTATACATATAATATTACCGTCACTCTGCCCCCTTGTGGTTGGATCTGGTATGACTCCCCCTGTTACTATACATATAATATTACCGTCACTCTGCCCCCCTGTGGT
>NW_024404741.1:0-34633 GCF_905171775.1 Rana temporaria
AGGAGATCTCCGTCTATTCTGCTATGAGAATCACACTGCTCTGCCTGGCAAGGGAACGGACCCAATTGCAGTAGGGTTTAGGGTTAGAGGGTTAGGGTTACACACACACACACACGACATCTGCCAAGCTTCAAAAGGAGCATCACCAAAGCTTAATCGAAGCATCAAAAACACATCATAAAAGAACGTCGAAGCGGTAGGCGCTTTAATGTGTGTTGAAGCCAAAGCAAGTGCAAATGAGCCCTTAGTGTCAGATTGCCCGCCGCACTATAAGTCGCTGATCACCGGCATTACCAGTATGGTGTCTGTAGCATCTTCATCGGGATCGGATCTATCCAGGTGCCGACCGCCCCAGAGCACTTTTATTGCTACAGGGCGGCCGCTCCACACAGGATCATACACACACAGTGTGCCTTGAAAAAAGTATTCATACCCTTTGAAAATTTTCCACATTTTGCCATGTTACAACCAAAAACGTAAGTAGAACTTTGGTCAAAACTTTTTTTTTTTTTTCTTCATTTTGAAGGGAATTCTTTGTCTTGCCATCTGTGCCCCATTGCAGAGATTTCCCTTCACTTCCTGTCCCATAAGTTGGAGGTTTTCCCGTCTATTAATTCTCTGGGGCAGTGGCGTCACTAGGGTTGGTGTCACCCGGTGCGGTAAAACATGGTGTCACCCCCATCTTTCTAGGCTGCCCAGCACCAAGCAGGCAGCGCACGGGGCGCACCCCAAACCAGCCCCTGTAAATGATAGTATAGGGAAGTATAGTGGCAGGTTAGGGTAGTATAGAGTGGTATAGTGGCAGGTTGGTGTAGTGGGGTGGCATAGGACACGTTAAGGTGGTATAGTGCAAGTTAGGGTGGTACAGGGCAGGTTGGGGTGGTATGGTAAAGGTTGGGGTGGTACAGGGCAAGTTAGGGTGGCATTTGGCAGGTTGGGGTGGCACAGGGCAAGTTGGGGTGGCATGGGAAAGTTTGGGGTGGTACAGGGCAGGCTGGGGTGGCACAGAGCAGGCTGGGCATGTCAGCTTAAAAAAAAAAAAAAAAAAAAAAGATGGCGTCACCCCTCTAGCGGGTGTCACTCTGTGCGGACCGCACCCCCCCGCACCCCCCTAGCAATGCCTCTGCTCTGGGGACAACCCAAAATTAGGGATTCTCTTTTACTTTACTTTGATAAAGGAAAACAGGACAAATAGGGGGGGAGGGGTCTGTCTTTTTCTGTTTTTTGCACAAAAAATAAATAAAATGCAGTGGTGATGATCAAATACCACCGAAAAAAAAAAACAGAAGGGAGCTCCATTTGTGAAAATAAAATTATAATTGGGTACAGAGTCACACGACCAGTCATGGTAATGCCGGAAAGGGTGGGGGGGATTGGGGTGGGACTAGGTTAATCTTCCAGAAGTGAAAGGGTTGAAATAAATAGAATCCATAATGATCCTCCTGTGATGTGCGAATGGATGAGGGGCGAGCGGCACTCAGGTCCCGACATTCAGCGGTTTCCTCTGCTCACACCTGGTAGGTAACCATCCTTCCCCATGGACACCAATCATCAGCAGTGCCAGATGGTGCCCTCAGTTCACCCTCCCACACCAGATTCCGGAAAGTCAGCACAGAGAGAGAAGAGCCCTCCCCCCCCCCCCCCCCCATACACATAAGAAACTACATGACAACTCTCATTGGCTAAATAGATTTTGGGATGGAAGCTTCCAGAAACCTCACAGGTCAGAGAGTCCTACTGAGACATTGTCCACCTCTCACCCCACACCGGGGCAAAAATCAGCCACCAAACTACAAAGTCCCAGGAGGCACTGCAAACACGAGGTATGATGGGACTTGTAGTTCTTCAATATCTGGGAGAGCCGAGGCTTGTCCCACCCTGGAGGAACCCTTAAAAAAGTTTTTGGTTGTTCGGGAACCACAACTGGAACTATAGGATGGTGGGGGGCAGTGGGAAGAATGTTCCTTACATTGGTGATCAGTGGGAAGAATGTCCCTTACATTGGTGATCAGTGGGAAGAATGTCCCTTACATTGGTGATCAGTGGGAAGAATGCTCCTTACATTGGTGATCAGTGAGAAGAATGTCCCTTACATTGGTGATCAGTGAGAAGAATGTTCCTTACATTGGTGATCAGTGAGAAGAATGTCCCTTACATTGGTGATCAGTGGGAAGAATGTCCCTTACATTGGTGATCAGTGGGAAGAATGTTCCTTACATTGGTGATCAGTGGGAAGAATGTTCCTTACATTGGTGATCAGTGAGAAGAATGTTCCTTACATTGGTGATCAGTGAGAAGAATGTTCCTTACATTGGTGATCAGTGAGAAGAATGTCCCTCAGGTTGGTGGTCGGGAATGATTGAGGACGGCCCCAGAGCTATGAAGACACTAGATGGGAGGTCAGTCAATCACAGATCAGGGAACTTCTAGGAACCTTCAGGAGGACCCCCAATGTTGCACTGAAGTCTGGTTGGCAGTGGCCAGTCTAGGGGGGGTAGAGGGGACACCGGATGGTATCCGGGAGAAGTGGATTTCTCCGGGTTGGACAGGAAAGGGAATCATCTTCTGGCCTCTACAATGTATCGGTTGTGTAATCCAGAGACCTTGTTGTATGCTGTGCAGGCGATGCTCGGGGGTCCCAGGGGGGGGGGGGGGGGGGTTAGATTGACCCAGATGACAGCCATCCACTATCTGCAGCGCTCAGCCGGCATACGTGGAACAAAGCAACAGGCCCCCCCCCCCCCCCTCCTCTGTAATTATTCTCAGACCTGCACAGAGCCTTCTGTGACACAACCCGCCTGATAATTGAAACCAAATTAATTTTCCACTCATACGCAGCGATAACGACACCTGAAGAGGCTCCATCCAACGTTCCCACACCCTGACGCAACACCACCCTGGCCCCCCACCCGGAGCAACACCACCCTGGCCCCCCCACCTGGAGCAACACCACCCTGGCCCCCCCACCCGGAGCAACACCACCCTGGCCCCCCACCCGGAGCAACACCACCCTGGCCCCCCACCCGGAGCAACACCACCCTGGCCCCCCCACCTGGAGCAACACCACCCTGGCCCCCCCACCCAGGAGTGCCACCATCCTGGGCCCCCCCCCATGGGCCCCCCCCCCCCCCCATGTTATTACTGAAAGGGAAAAGTAAATAAATAATGAGCATCAACACAACAAAATCATTACAACAGCAGAAGAGGGGTGGGGGGTGGGGGGGGGGGGGGGGGGGGGACTGATGGGCCCAAAGAGAGATCTCGCCCCATCCTCACCACCCACAGCGAGAGATCTTGCCCCCCATAGGACGGCTCTCACCCCAGGTCCCCCATAGACGGAACCTAGCCCCCTCCTCCATAGGACGGATCTCGCCCCCCAGCCCCATCCTCCATAGGACGGCTCTCACCCCCAGGTCCCCCATAGACGGAACCTAGCCCCATCCTCCATAGGATGGATCTCGCCCCCCATCCTCCATAGGACGGATCTCGCCCCCAGTCACCCATAGGACGTCTCTCGCCCCAGGTCCCCCATAGACAGAACCTAGCCCCATCCTCCAAATGACGGATCTCGCCCCCAGCCTCCATAGGACGGATCTCGCCCCCAGTCCCCCATAGGACAGCTCTCACCCCAGGTCCCCATAGACGGAATCTAGCCCCATCCGCCATAGGACGAATCTCGCCCCCCAGCCTCATCCTCCATAGGACGGATCTCGCCCCCATCCTCCGTAGGACGGGTCTCGCCCCCCAGCCTCATCCTCCATAGGACGGATCTCGCCCCCAGCCTCCATAGGACGGATCTCGCCCCCAGCCCCATCCTCCATAGGACGGATCTCGCCCCCAGCCCCATAGGACGGATCTCGCCCCCAGCCCCATCCTCCATAGGACGGATCTCGCCCCCAGCCCCATAGGACGGATCTCGCCCCCAGCCCCATCCTCCATAGGACGGATCTCTCACCCAGTCCCCCATAGACGGATCTCACCCCCAGTCCCCCATAGGATGGATCTCACCCCCCTAGTCAAATCCCAGCCCCGTCCCCAATAGAACGGATTTCAGCCCCGTCCTCCATAAAACGGATCTAGTCCCTAGTCCCCATAGACGGATCCTAGCCCCGTCTTCTCCTCCATAGGACGGATCTCGTCCCCCATAGACGGATACTAGCCCCGTCCTCCACAGGACGGATCTCTCCCCCAGCCCCATCCTCCATAGGACGGATCTCATCCCCAGCCTCATCCTCAATAGGACGGATCTCGCCCCCGTTCTCCATAGAATGTATCTAGCCCCCAGCCCCATAGGACAGATCTCGCCCCCAGCCCCATCCTCCATAGGACGGATCTCGCACCCAGTCCCCCATAGACGGATCCTAGCCCCGTCTTCTCCTCCATAGAACAGATCTTGTCCCCCATAGAAGGATACTAGCCCCGTCCTCCACAGGACGGATCTCTCCCCCAGCCCCATCCTCCATAGGATGGATCTCGTCCCCCATAGATGGACCCCAGCCCCGTCCTCCATAGAACGGATTTCACCCCTAGTCCCCATAGACGGATCCTAGCCATGTCCTCCATAGAACGGATTTCACCCCTAGTCCCAAAAAAACAGATCCTAGCCCTGTCCTCAAAGGACGGATATCACCCCCAGTCCCCCATAGGACGGATCTCGCCCCCAGCCTCCTCCTCCATAGGACGGATCTCTCCCCCCCAGCCCCATCCTGGTGCTCAGGTGACTTGGGAGGTTAAAAGTATTGCTGAGCTTTCCAGCCAAATGGACCATCAACTTCCATCCTCACAGTGAGTCTCCTGAGCCTGAGGTCTCCCCGATACCGAGCTCCAGGCACCCCCAACCAAAAAAAAAAAAAAAAAAAAAAAAAAAAAAAAGGTCCAATCATTGCAGACAAATAAAAAAAAAAAAAAAAAAAGTATATCTCCAGAGCACCTAGGTAATAATTGGCCGGTCAACAACCGCCCTCAGGGCGGCCATATTTGTAAAGGATGTATAGTACCACATAGGGGGGGGGTCAAGTCTGAGGCCCTGCCCCTCCCCCCTTGCAAAATGTAAGGGTGAACATTGGACCTCACACACGTAGGATGAACATTTGCTACACATCAAATTTATTTGCTGCAGGGAAAAGAACAGGGGGGGGGGGGGGCACAGAAACAGAACGGCAAGTGGGGGGGTTCCCCAGAGAAGCAGAATGGCGATTTGGGAGGAGGTGGGAAGTCGCTCGTCTGGTCAAAACAAAGAAACGGGACGAACGCCACATCACAGAATGGAGGAGGGGGGGGGGGGGGAGCACTCATCTCACAGGATCACTAAATTTATATATCATTTACGAAAACGTTCGCAAACCAGACCGGACGGCGAACCCTTATTTGGCGGCCATACACGCTTCAATAAAATTACCGATTGACGATCAATATGGCGCACGCGCACACACAGACCAGGGGGGGGGGGGGGGGGGGGAGAATTAAAAAATAAAATCGATGAAAGATGGGATTGCGTCTCTTTTTTTCACCATGCGATTTTATAATCCGAACGACATGCGATTGAATTCAAAGTGCCTTCCGATCAATCATTTTCCACCCTGGGCGATCGACTCAGGTCCTCAGGAAGGATGGATGGCCGATGGCGCGCACATCGATTGGATAACTGAAGCGTGTATGGCGGCGGCGGTTATCGATAATTCCAAGACATCAAGAGCGATCGCCGCGTTAGAATTCACTCCGATCCAAGTTCATCCGATCTTCACATCGTCTTTAAAATCTGCCAAATTCCCACCGACGGAGGAGGAGGAGCAACGACAGACCGCAAACGCGACTCCGACCGATCGGGAACCAACCGAGACCGAGAAATATTCACAATGTACAGCGAGTGAGGCGATCGATAAAAAGTCAAATAAATAATAATAATAATAATAATAATAATAATAATGATAAAAAATAAAATAAAAAACAGATTCAGAAGCAACATCCAAAACTACCCCCCCCCCCACAGGGGGCGGGGCGTCAGAGGATACAAAGTTCTAATAAAGAATTACAATGTAACAATTACAATTCTACACACAGAGATACACGGGAGCCCAGAGACTCCGGTGCCCGGTAGGTGCCTCACCTTGTAGACATTCTCGGTGAGCCGGTGGACCTCATCGGAGCGGGACATGGTGGCCCCCGGTCTGCCTCTCTCTCCGGAGCCGCTGCGTCTTTCTCTGGCGGCGGCCGAGACTGATTAGTGACACCTGTGTGGGCGCTTATATACGGCCGTGCCTACCGATCTCCGCCCCCCACCATTTCACACCGCCCACTTCCCCGCCCACTAGCTGTTCTGAGCGTTACCAGGCAACAGCTTCCCCAGACTTCCGCCCTCACCTTCTACGCCTCAGAGAGGAGGGAGGCCCGTTGCCCTGATCAACCAGGAAGAGGAGGGGCGGTTGCTATGAGCAACAGGCCTGTTCCTGCCTCAGTTGACGTTTAAATAAAGGCTGAATGACCAATCACCATCCATTCTGATTGTACAAACCCCCACACCGTCCAATCTGATTGTACAATCCTCCACACCTTCCAATCTGACTGTAAAATCCCCCACACCGTCCAATCTGATTGTACAATCCCCCACACCGTCCAATCTGATTGTACAAACCCCCACACCGTCCAATCTGATTGTACAATCCCCCACACCATCCAATCCGATTGTACAATCCCCCACACCGTCCAATCTGATTGTACAATCCCCCACGCTGTCCAATCTAATTGTATGAATCTCAGTTTCCACAACGTAAATCTCGAAATCTGATCAATATACAATCAGATTTATGAACAAAGAGTCTCAGTGCTGCCGATCAATAATATTCCACCCAACCAATCAACTCACTTTGATGGAATCCAATTGAAACTGAGTCTATATTGATCAGTAAAAAAAAAAAGTTATAGCTAATCAATTGATTGCGGATTCAATGGATTTGATCGAATTGCACATAACTTCCCCTCACATATAAATCGATGTGAAGGGAAGTTATGATCGCCCATTGATCGTCCGTTCATCACCTATTAATCACACATTGATTGCCCATTGATCACCCGTTCATCACCTATTGATCGCCCCCCACCCCCCCAACGCAACTCAGTGATGCGCAGAGTTTCAAAAATGATGGCGTTCACCAGTCTGCATTAGTGTGACCACATTTCCAAACTGCCATTCAAGGACACACCCCCTCTCTCACCTTCCCCAAAAGAGGGTGAGACAGGGGGCGGGGGGGAAATGTAGTTTTGGGGGTTGATGGGGAATTTGGCGGCGGGGTTATTTGTCAGGTGAATGTGCCACTTGCCACCAGATGCAGTGCCGCTTGCCACCCATAGCCTGCCACCAGATGCAGTGCTGCTGTCACTCCCTCTGCGTGAGCCACGTGCATTGAAGGAACGGAGTGGTGTCACTATCTGGAGAGTGAAGATCACACCAGTCCCTGCTGCTTGCCTGCTGGGTGCCACTGCCAGAGAAGGAGAAGGGGCCGAGGTGGGGGGTGACAGCAGTGCTGCACTAGGCACAGGTCTCGCTCCCGGTCTGACTGTCTGAGAGTAAATTGTCACTGGTTGCAAGATGCCAGGCAGCGCTGGCTCTAGTAACCAGTTCCGGAAATGTAGTTATTAGTTAGTAGGGGGTGGCTGTGTCCTCTATTTCATTCCGGGACATTGTATTGTCCCAGAATGAAGGTGCCCGGGACCCAGGACAGACATGTCAATTGCGGGACAGTCCCGGGCAATCCGGGACATGTGGGCACCCTAGTCTGCATGCGCATTCAGCCAGTAATGATCCCGCGTCATTACACAGAGATTGCCATGATGAGAATGGGTCCCAAAATCACATTGTCTGTGCTTCTGTTCGTGTGCCTGTGTATGTATCTGGGCGTGCGTCTGTGCGAATGCTCAGGCGCACGCACAGACAGACACATGCACAGACTTTCTAACACATGAATATGCTTTGATGTAAACCATTCCATTGTAGCTCTGGCTGTACTTTAGGGTCGTTGTCCTGCTGGAAGATGAACCTTCGCCCCAGTCTCATGTCTTTTGCAGACTCTAAGGCCTCGTACACACGACCAGTTTCAGCAGACAGATCCGACTGTGTGTACAGGCTAGCGGACAGATTTCCAGCGGACAAATGTTTCTTAGCATGCACATGCGTCAAATCCTGCACATGCGTCAAATTGATTTGAGGCATGCGTGGAAGCATTGAACTCGCGCGAGAGAGAACGTCGGTGTCGTCTACGTCACCGCGTTCTCTGTCCACGCGGATTTCGGTTTGATGGTGTGTACAGCCATCAGACCAATATCTCAGAGCGGACGTGTCCGATGAAAACGGTCCACGGACCGTTTTCATCGGACATGTCCGCTGGTGTGTACGTGGCCTAACAGGTTTTCTTCTAAGATTGTCCTGTATTTGGCTCCATCAATCTTCCCATCAACTCTGACCAGCTTCCCTGTCCCTGCTGAAGAAAAACATCCCCACCACACGATGCTGCCACCACCATGATTCACAGTGGGGATGGTGAGTTCAGGGTGATGTGCAGTGTTAGTTTTTCCCACACAAAGCGTTTTGCTTTTAGGCCAAAAAGTTCAGTTTTGGTGTCATGTGACCAGAGCACCTTCTTCCACATGTTTGCTGTGTCCCCTCCCCCACATGGCTTCTCACAAACTACAAACAGGACTTCTTATGACTTTCTCTCTCCAATGTCTTTCTTCTTGTCACTCTTCCATAAAGGGCAGATTTGTGGAGCGACCACTAATAGTTGTCCTGTGGACAGATTCTCCCCCCTGAGCTGTGGATCTCTGCAGCTCCTCCAGAGTTACCATGGGCCTCGTTACCATATTTAATTTTTACAGAAAATTGCAGCGGCTGCAGATTGAAAAGGAAAGAATTTCTAACAACAATCCATTTTAATGTGAGTTGTGTAGCAATTTTATCTGATAGTTTTTTTTTTTTATTTGTTATTTTTTCCCCCCACAAAAGTGTAAAGAAGAATGAGGATTCCTGGAAGTTACGGCTTGGCCTCCACAGAGCCCTGATCTCCCCATCATGGAGTCTGTCTGGGATGAAGTATTGGAGGCAGCCGACATCCACAGAAGATCTGTGCTTAGTTCTCCAAGATGTACATAAAACAACCTACCTGCCACAGAACAACCTACCCGCCACAGAACAACCTACCTGCCACAGAACAACCTACCTGCCGAGTTCCTTCACACACTGGGTGCAAGTCTACCTAGAAGAAGGCAAAGGGGGGAGGGGGACACCCCAAATATTGATTGGATTTCTCTTCTGTTCCCTCACTTTGCATTTTGTAAATTGATGAAAAAAATAATTATTTAAATCAATATTTCTGAAATCATTTCTTACTTTCTTCTTCTTACATTCTGACAGCATTTCTTCCCCCCTGCCTAAGACTTTTGCACAGCAGTGTATATCTTCGTCTCCTCCGGGGTCCTATGTCTTCCCCAGACTGCAAGAATCTATTGGGAGTGCTAAGAAGACATTTACATTTATCAATTCCACCCACAGTGTCGTTATGTGATCTGCCTTCAGCGCTGGGATTGCGGCGTAAATACCGGATGGAGGAATCTATTTACCTGGAAGAGAAGTGATGACTGTCAGTCTGTCAGATGACTAACAGCGGCATCATGATGAGACAATCGCTGTGACTGCTGAGCTGTGCCGGGTTACCGAGGGACTTCCATCTGTAGGCACCGCCATCCGCCCCTCTTCTCCATCCACCCCTCTCCTCCATCCACCCCTCTCCTCCATCCACCCCTCTCCGCCATCTGCCCCTCTCCGCCATCCGCCCTACTCCTCCATCCACCCCTCTCCGCCATCCACCCCTCTCCGCCATCTGCCCCGCCATCCGCCCCACTCCTCCATCCACCCCTCTCCGCCATCCACCCCTCTCCGCCATCTGCCCCGCCATCTGCCCCTCTCCGCCATCTGCCCCTCTCCGCCATCCGCCCCTCTCCTCCATCCGCCCCTCTCCTCCATCCGCCCCTCTCCGCCATCTGCCCCGCTCCTCCATCTGCCCCGCTCCTCCATCTGCCCCTCCCCGCCATCAGCCCCTCCATCCACCCCTCTCCACCATCCGCCCGCTTCTCCATCCACCCCTCTCCGCCATCCGCCCCAGTCCTCCATCCGCCCCACTCCTCCATCCGGCCCGCTTCTCCATCTACCCCTCTCCGCCATCCGCCCCACTCCTCCATCCGCCCCTCTCCGCCATCCGCCCCAGTCCTCCATCCGCCCCACTCCTCCATCCGGCCCGCTTCTCCATCTACCCCTCTCCGCAATCCGCCCCACTCCTCCATCCGCCCCTCTCCGCCATCCGCCCCACTCCTCCATCTGCCCCTCCCCGCCATCCGCCCCTCCATCCACCCCTCTCCGCCATCTGCCCGCTTCTCCATCCACCCCTCTCCACCATCCGCCCCAGTCCTCCATCCGCCCCACTCCTCCATCCGCCCCGCTTCTCCATCCACCCCTCTCCGCCATCCACCCCACTCCTCCATCCGCCCCACTCCTCCATCCGCGCCCCACTCCTCCATCCGCGCCCCACTCCTCCAGCTAATTGGTTTCTGTGCAGGGCTGCACCAGCTTTTGCACTCTCCAGTTTCAGTAAATAGCCCCCTGTGTATCATATGGTGAATGCACTTTATCTGGCGCATGCGCAGTCTCATGGTGGCGCAGGCAGCACAAAATAGGTAAGTACGACGAGAACATCAGAAGGATCTCAGTGCGATTGTTTATTTCCCCTGCATTGGGCGGTGGGGGGCACAGGGGGTCCTCATTAATGTTGCAGTAGCCATGAATAGGAGACTGCTCCTAACTTTTTAGGTTCACTGAAGTTTTGGGTTTCTGGCGGGATCAACGATGACGTCACCACACTCGAAGTCCATTAAGACTCTATAGCTGAAGGTCTGTACCTCTGTATAGGCCAGGGGCTGGAGGAAAAGTCTGCAGGAGCCAGAGCATTGCACCCGCGTTACATTGCAAGCGCCAACTTTCCTTTCTTGCACATTTATTGGATACATTTGGATACATTTATTACTATTAAAAAAAAAAAAAAAATGCCCAAATTTTTTTTGCGAATGGTGGAATTCTGCTTTAACAGACCCCCCCCATGTAACTAATAATAAGGATACGTCTCCTTCAGATCGCTGTGGGAGAAAAGCGCGGTCTCCCATCCCTTGATAATGCAGCATTAGGTGTGAATAGGTTACTTGGGACTAACAATCATCTTTCCAGGAAATGTGATGAGAGATATATCAGTGTCAGAGGAACTGCAGTGACATTGCCAGGAGAAATGGTAACATTGGGGTTTATTTTCCACGTGTGAGATGCTTGTTGGTGGAAATGTAGATCTGCCGCCCCTGAGGGCACCCCAGGCATATAGATGGGAGCCAAGCTTGCCGGGATTAGAGGGACTGAGGAGAAGCACACTTGTGTCATTAATGGATAGATTATTATCTGCAGGAAAGGACCCCGGGGAGACATGACGGCTCTAACTGGGCCATGGTGCAATGACACCTCCACCTGCAAAGACAGAGAGAAGAAAGAAAGCAAGGAAGGAGAGAGAAAGAGGGGGGGGGGGGGGAAAAGAGAGGGGGGGGGGGGGAGGGGGGGAGAGGGGGGAGAGAGAGGGGGGGGGGAGAGAGGGGAGAGAAAAGAGGGGAGAGAGAGAGGAGAGGGGGAAAGAGGGGGGGAGAGAGAGGGGGTAAAGAGGGGAGAGAGGGGGAAATGTGGGGAATAAAGAGGGGAGAGAAAGAGAGAAAGAGAGAAAAGAGAGGGGGAGGGAGAGGGGGGGAGATAGAGAGAGAGAGAAAAGAGAGGGAGAGAGAGAAAAGAGAGGGAGAGAGAGAGAAAAGAGAGGGAGAGAGAGAGAAAAGAGAGGGAGGGAGAGAGAGAGAAAAGAGAGGGAGAGAGAAGAGAGGGAGAGAGAGAGAAAAGAGAGGGGGACAGAGAGCGAGAGAGAAGAGAGTGGAGAGAGTGGGGGAAAGAGAATAGAGGAGAAAGAGTGGGGGGGAGAGAGAGAGAAAAAAGATGGGGAGAGAGTAAAGAGAGAAATAATAAGAGAAAGAAATAGGGGAAAAGAGAGAGGAGAGAATGTGAAAGAGGAGAGAGAAAGAGGAGCGAGAGAGAGAATAAGAGGTGTGAGAGAGAGAGCGAGAGAGGAGAGGGGGGTGAGAGAACAAGAGAGGAGAGAGAAGAAGAGGAGAGAGAGAGAGAGAGAGAGAGGGGAGAGAATAAGAGAGATAGAGGGGAGGGAGAGAGAGAGAGAGAGGGGAGAGAATAAGAGAGATAGAGGGGAGGGAGAGTGGGGTGAGAGAAAGGGGTCAGAGGAGAGAGAAGAGGGGGAAAGAGAGGGGGAGAGAAGGGAGGGGGAAAAGGGGAGAACAAGAGGAGAGAGAGCAGGAGAGAGAGAGGATAGAGAGTGGGGGGGGGGGAGACAAGAGAGGAGAGAGAGTGGGGGAGAGAGAAGAAAGAGGGGGTAAGAGAAAGGAGAGGGGAGAGAGAAAGAAGAGAGAGAGAGAAAGAAGAGAGAGAGAGAAAGAAGAGAGAGAGAAAGGAAAGGAGAGAGAGAGAGAGAGAGAGAGAGAGAGAGAGAGAGAGAGAGAGAGAGAGAGAGGAGAGAGAGAGAGAGAGAGAGAGAGAGAGAGAGAGAGAGAGAGAGAGAGAGAGAGAGAGAGAGAGAGGGGGGGAGAGGAGGAGAGAGAGAAATAGAGGAGAAATAGAGAAAGAAGAGGAGGGGGAGAGGAGAGCGAGAGGGGGAGAGAGAAAGAAATGGGGGATGAGAGAGGAGAGAATATGAGAGGGGAGATAGAGAAAGAGAGATGGGGAGAGAGAGAGAGATAGAGCGAGAAGGAAGGAGAGAGAGGAGAAGAGAGGAGAGAGAGAGTGGGGGGAGAGAGAAATAAAGAGGGGAAATAGAGAGGAAAGAATACAAGAGGGGAGAGAGAAACAGAATAAGAGGGGGGGGGAGGGAGAGAAATAGAGGAGAAAGAGGGAGGGGGAGAGGAGAGAGAGAGAGGGGAGAGGAGAGAGAGAGGGGAGAGCACGAGAGAGAGAGAGAGAGAGAGAGAGAGAGAGAGAGAGAGAGAGAGAGAAGAGAGAGTGGGGGAGAGAGGAGAGAATACGAAAGGGGAGAGAGAGAGAAGAGGAGGGGGAGAGAGAGACAGAGAAAGGAGAGAGAGAGAGAGAGAGAGAGAGAGAGAGAGAGATGGGGAGAGAGAGGAGAAGGAAGAGAGGAGAAGGAAGGAGAGAGAGGAGAAGGAAGGAGAGAGACAGAGAAAGGAGAGAGAGAGAGCAAGGGGAGATAGAGAGATAGCGAGATGGGGAGAGAGAGAGAAGGAAGGAGAGAGAGGAGAAAGAAGGAGAGAGAGAGAGCAAGGGGAGAGAGAGGAGAAGGAAGGAGAGAGAGAGAGAGAGAGAGAGAGCGCAAGGGGAGAGAGAGGAGAAGGAAGGATAGAGAGAGAGAAGGAAGGAGAGAGAGGAGAAGGAAGGAGAGAGAGGAGAAGGAAGGAGAGAGAGAGGAGAAGGAAGGAGAGAGAGGAGAAGGAAGGAGAGAGAGAGGAGAAGGAATGAGAGAGAGGAGAAGGAAGGAGAGAGAGAGGAGAAGGAATGAGAGAGAAGGGAGAAGGAAGGAGAGAGAGGAGAAGGAAGGAGAGAGAAGGGAGAAGGAAGGAGAGAGAGGAGAAGGAAGGAGAGAGAGAGGAGAAGGAATGAGAGAGAAGGGAGAAGGAAGGAGAGAGAGGAGAAGGAAGGAGAGAGAGAGAGGAGAAGGAATGAGAGAGAAGGGAGAAGGAAGGAGAGAGAGGAGAAGGAAGGAGAGAGAGGAGAAGGAAGGAGAGAGAGGAGAAGGAAGGAGAGAGAGGAGAAGAGTTCGGAGAGAGTGTGCAGGAGAATAAACTGAATTTTACATGAAATAATAAGCGACTTTGCGTCTCCCGTTGTTCCCTAAATTCGGCGGTTGCCATGGTGTTTCTGGTCCTCCAGCTCCTCGCTGCTGCTGCTGCTGCATTAGAAGTGATGGAGAGAGGGGGCAGAGAGGCTCATTCTTCCCCGGAGCATATGTGTTCCTGCAGCACGCAGCAGCAGCTTATCTGAGGCAGAGAACAATTACAGGGCAATGAGTAAAATCCCGACAGCAAATTGCTGATTCTATCCAGGAAATTCTGCATCGTCACAGGGCTCCAGGCTTTGGCAGTCATCTGCTGCAGACAAAAGTCAGCAGGCTTTTCCTACTGCCCTTAGTCTGCAGTCTGGTGTCACGTGACATGTGGGGTGAGGACCCTGTGTGGGTGCAGTGGGCACACGGGCCCTGGAACCTCACAGTTTTAGGGCCACGGGACAGCGAGGGGCAGCTGCTCCGGGTTCAGCACCCTCACCTGAGGAAAGCATGTGGTGACCACATCACCCAGGGCCGGGAAAAGGGGTGGGCAGGAGGGAAAGCTGCCCCGGGCACAGCGAAGCAAGGAGCAAAGATTGGACACAGGGCAGTAAAACCCATTCTACGACATGCATTGACAGTGGGGGAGGGGGGGGGGGGGGGCTGTTCTGCATCTTTGCCCCGGGTGCTAGACAAACCTGTCCTGGTACTGACCTCACCACATGTACCCTTATATGCTGCAGTGCTGGAAACTAGTGGACCGCGGCCTCCTTCTAATGAGCCGCGGCTTTCCGTTGTCACGCCTCTCGCCCCAAGCAGCCCCACAGCTGCCAGAAGAACACACTGCGTATGCGCAACTGGCCAACCATCCCCCAGGTGCTAGAAAAAAAATTGCAAACTGCTGCCACTCTATAAATCATGTATAATAATAATAATAATGTGCAGTGCCCCCTCCATGTCAACTATGGGCAGCTGGGACACAGAATGGAGAGAAACGGCGCAGACAGGATGGCGAGCCGGTCCTGGCTCCCAAACAGAAAAGGCCAGAATGCGCCGCTCCGTGAGCCGAGAACTACTAGAGCGGCGTAGGGGTGCAGGTCCTGACCTTTTTGCACCCCTCTTCCTCCTGGATAAGATTCTAAAGCACGGGTGTCAGGCACAAGACCCGCGGACTGAATCCGGCCCGCCAGGCCAGTTTATGTGGCCCTCGCACCTAGGGTTTTTTTTCCCAGAACCCTGTGCACTGTGGATAGCGCATTCCTCAACCCTGCACTCTGTACACATTGCACCCCTAAATCCTGCACTTGGTACATAGCACACCCCTGAATCCTGCACTTGGTACACAGCACACCCCTGAATCCTGCACTTGGTACACAGCACACTCCTGAATCCTGCACTTGGTACACAGCACAACCCTGAATCCTGCACTTGGTACACAGCACACCCCTGAATCCTGCACTTGGTACACAGCACACCCCTGAATCCTGCACTTGGTACACAGCACACCCCTGAATCCTGCACTCGGTACACAGCACACCCCTGAATCCTGCACTCGGTACACAGCACACCCCTGAATCCTGCACTTGGTACAGAGCACACCTCTGAACTCTGCACATAACGCACTCCTGGTATTTATTGCTCCTTTAAGATCCTCCCACTTGTAGTGCAATTTGTGGTTGAGTTCCTGCACCAATTCTGAGAAAATAAAAGCCCCGGATATATCTACTCTACTTCCCTACTGCGCATGCGTGACTCGCGCTGCACGTTCCCACTGGTCCCTGCGTGTCTTCCAGAAGACAGCAAAGGGGGGGGGAGAAGGCACCGAAAATGGCATAGATACCTGCGGGTGGCTTGGGTGTCTATGCCCAGAAGAGGGAGCAAAATACATGTATTACACTGGTATCTGCTGCTCCCCCTTGAAAGGTGGCGAATGTGACACCGAAGGGGGGCGGGGGGGTTCCAAAAAGCGGAAGTTCCATTTTTGGGTGGAACTCCGCTTTTATCTCCTCTTCTCAAGAGTGAATACATTCAGTTCCTCTAATCTTTCCTCATAGCTGAGCTCCTCCATGCCTCTTATCAGTTTGGTTGCCCTTCTCTGCACTTTCTCCAGTTCCCCGATACCCTTTTTGAGAACTGGAGCCCAAAACTGAACTGCATATTCCAGACAAGGTCTTCAGTGGCAGCTGGTGGTAATTTTTTATTTTTTTCTGGCGTTTATTGATTGGTTTGCGCAAAAGTTATAGCGTTTACAAAATAGGGGGTCATTTTTATGGCATTTTTATTAATATTTTTTTTTTTTACTAGAAATGGCGACGATCAGCGAATTTTTTTCGGTACTGCGACATTATGGCGGACACTTTTGACACATTTTTGGGACCATTGGCATTTTTATGGCGATCAGTGCTATAAAAATGCATTGGATTACTATAAAAACGCCACTGGCAGGGAAGGGGTTAACACTAGGGGGCAGGGAAGGGGTTAGGTATGTTCCCTGGGTGTGTTCTAACTGTAGGGGGGGGTGGGACTCACTAGGGGAAATGACTGATCGCTGATCATACATTATATGAACAGAAGATCGGCATTTCTCTCCCTGACAGGACCGGGAGCCGTGTGTTTACACACACAGCTCCCGGTCCTCGCTCTGTAACGAGCGATCAAGTGTGCCCGGCGGCGATCGCACCCGCGCACGGGAGTCGCGGAAGAGCGGGCAGCGCGCACGTGCCCCAAGTGGCCTGCGCGAGAGCCGACGTATAGCTACGGGCTCTCGCGCAGGGGAGCCGACCTGCCGCCATAAAACGACGGCGGCTGGTCGGCAACCAGTTAATCCCAGACCCAATATCAATTATAAAGATAAAAGTGAAACAAAACGTGTAAGGCACCGAATGACCCCTTAGGTGACGCTTGCTGGCTGGGAAGGGGTTAACACCCCTTAGACCCCCCCCCCCTAAAGTTCCACAAAGACCCCCCCCCTTCCTCGCTCTTTAAGACGTCCAGCATGTGCACAGAGTGTGCCAGATGAAACGCTTTCGCGGCCACCCACGGACGCTCAGCCTGGGGGGGGGGGGGGGGGGCGGAGGGGAAAGGGTTGCCGTGGCAACAGCATCAGGCTCCTTTACATCAGCAAGTCTTAGGGAATGAGAAGGGATTGTGAATAGGTGTGTGAGTCGCGGTTGTGGGGGGGGGGGGGGGCAAAGAGGGGCTGGAGCGAGCCAATGACAGGTAACGCCGGGCCGCTTATATAAGTGTCCGAGATCTGGAAGAGACGCCGGGGGTCGCCGAGCATGCTTGGGGCCACAATATTCTCGAATCTTCTGGATAGGAGCTGCGAAAAAAGGAGCTGTGGAATTATTTTCTGATCATTTCTGCCAATCAAATCGCAACAAAATAATAATAAAAAAATAAAAAAAAAGATAAAAAAAATGCAATCGGCTCAATGAACAGCGTTTGCGACTCTGCAGCTTTTCCCTTTATTTAACCCTTCCCTTTATAGTTCCACCCATCTATGGCCAGCTAAGGCGTACATCTATGTTCCCTGGAACTCAGAGCTCCAGAGTGCGCATAACACCATCAAGTCATTAGAAACAACTACAGGTTACTGTTAGGTTCTCTTGAGTACTGTCTGCTGCGTTATTACCGCCCCCCCCAACCCTAAGATCCTCTGCCTCCTCCTCTCTAAGCCACACTCATTCACAGCTGCATTCTCCCCAGCTAACCCTATAGACTGCAAGGACGTTGTCATGAGGAGAGAACACTGGAGAGCAGGGCTGTCTTAATGAGAGGGCACACCTGGGCACTGCCCAGGGGCCACATCTGCATGGGGGGCCCCTGCACTTTTCCCCAAAGCAGCTGGTCCTTGAGCCCATGCTGCCCCGAAATTGGAGGACCCATGATGGCACTGAGAGTGATAGATACACAGGGGAGGCACGATGTCTGTTTACCTGCACTGTCATCATTGCAGGGGCCCCAGAGCATTACTTTGACTAGGGGCCCCATGATGCTATGAAGACGGCCCTTTAACTCCTCTTTGACTCCTCTTGTTATATAACAAGAGGGTCAACTTCATCTGGTCAGAGGGGATCTACACTATATTTTGTCAAAAGTTTTGGGACACCTGCCGTTACACACACACATGAACTTTAATGGCATCCCAGTCTTAGTCCGTAGGGTTCAATATTGAGTTGGCCCCGCCCTTTGCAGCTATAACAGCTTCAACTCTTCTGGGAAGGCCGTCCACAAGGTTTAGGAGTGTGTCTATGGGAATGTTTGAGCACTCTTCCAGAGATCATGGGAAATGTAGTTCCAAAACATCTGGGGTGCCAAGGTTCACCATCACTGGTGTATAATATACACGTGGTGAATTGGTGGCACAAAAAAGAACATTGGAGTTGAGGACAGTATAAGGCACTTCAATACATCTGAAAGGAATTTTCATATTGATTATCACCAATATCTGGGACTGAGCACTTTTATTATTTTCCATAACATTTTGATTGTGAATTGCATCATTATTATCATTCTATATTAAAGCGGTAGTTCCCCCTCCAAACATTTTTTACCTGTAGATTGAGGCTCATTTTGTCAAGGGGAATCGGCTAGTTGTTTTAAAATCGAAGCAGTACTTACCGTTGTAGAGAGCGATCTTCTCCGCCGCTTCCGGGTATGGGCTGCAGGACTGGGCGTTCCTATTTGATTGACAGGCTTCCGACGGTCGCATACATCGCGTCACGAGTAGCCGAAAGAAGCCGAACGTCGGCGCTGCTCTATACGGCGCCTGCGCACCGACGTTCAGCTACTTTCGGAAAATCATGACGCGATGGATGCGACCGTCGGAAGCCTGTCAATCAAGAAGGAACGCCCAGTCCCGCAGACCCATACCCGGAAGCGGCGGAGAGGATCGCTTTCTACAACGGTAAGTACAGCGTCGATTTTAAAACAATTAGCCGATTCCCCTTCACAAAATGAGCCTCAATCTAAGGGGAATTTTTTTTTAGAGGGGGAACTACCGCTTTAAGTACTATTATGGGTTTCATTTGAATATCCATAATGCACTATATATAACAATTCTCACTATTTGAGCATTTGTTATTTTTATTTGGTCGATTTGCATTTCCAGTTGCAAGTTCTGTTTTCACACATTTCTGTGGGTCACTTGAGCATTATATAACCTAATTAGTTTGGAACAACAGCTGCAATAATTGCACTGGCGGAGCGAGGGAGTTTTATACATCATTTAAAGTGGACCCGTCATCAGATATATATATATACATACACATATATATATACATACACATATATATATATATATATATATATATATATATATATATATATATATATATATATATATATATATATATATATATATATATATATATATATATATATATATATATATATATATATATACACACACACACACACACACACACACACACACACACACACACTATGGGGTAGATTCACAGACAAGATACGACGGCGTATCTCCAGATACGTCGTCGTATCTCTGAGTGTGCTGGGTCGTATCTATGCGCCTGATTCATAGAATCAGTTACGCATAGATTTGGCCTAGATACGAGCGGCGTAAGTCTCCTTCGCTGTCGTATCTTAGGGTGCATATTTACGCTGGCCGCTAGGTGGCGTTTCTGTTGATTTCCGCGTAGAATATGCAAATGAGCTAGATACACCGATTCAGAAACGTACGTCCGCCCGGCGCATTGATTTACGTAGTTTATGTAAGGCTTTTTCCGGCGTAAAGTTACCCCTGCTATATGAGGCGTAGCCAATGTTAAGTATGGACGTCGGGACAGCATCGAATTTTCCGTCGTTTGCGTAAGTCGTAAGCGAATAGGGCTGTGCGTAAGTTACGTTCACGACAAAAGCATTGACTATTTGCGACGTGATTTCGAGCATGCGCACTGGGATACGTTCACAGACGGCGCATGCGCCGTTCGTTAGGCGCGTCAATTACGTGGGGTCAAGGCTCATTGTAATACAACACGCCCACTGCCTGGACAATTTGAATTAGGCGGGCTTACGCCGGCCCATTTACACTACGCCGCTGTACGCTACGCCCGCCTAAAGATAGGCAATTCTACCTGAATCTAGCCCATAGTTTTCATATACTATGGGCTAGATTCAGGTAGAATTGCCTATCTTTAGGCTGGCGTAGCGGATCTCAGATACACTACGCCGCCGTAACTTAGTGAGGCAGGTACCATATTCACAACGAACTTGCGTCCTAAGTTACGGCAACGAAAAAAGCCTTACGCAAACTACGTAAATCAATGCGCCGGGCGGACGTAAGTTTCTGAATAGGCGTATCTAGCTCATTTGCATATTCTACACGTAAATCTATGGAAGCGCCACCTAGCGGCCAGCGTAAATATGCACCCTAAGATACAACGGCGTAGGAGACTTACGCTGCTCGTATCTAGGCCAAATCTATGCGTAACTGATTCTATGAATCAGGCGCATAGATACGACCGCGCTCATTCGGACATACGACGGCGTATCTGAAGATACGCCGTCTTGTGTCCTTTATGAATCTAGCTATATATATATATATATATATATATATATATATATATATATATATATATATATATATATATATATATATATATATATATATATATACACATATATATATATATATATATATATATATATACACATATATATATATATATATATATACACACACACACACACACACACACATACAGTATATATAAAAATACCTGCACTGCTGATGTCATCCAATCCTATCACCCTATCCAATCTCTACTATTCAATGTATCAAAATGTAATTATAAGGAGGAGCGAACACTAATCTGTGTGGCACAACGCATTATAAATCGCTAAATAAAAATTCTATATACAGCGCCTTGAAAAAGTATTCATACCCCTTGACATTTTCCACATTTTCTCATGTTACAACCAAAAACCTAAATTTATTTTATTGGGATTTTATGTGATGGACCAACACAAAGTCGCTCCTAAATTGGGAAGTGGAAGCAAAAATAATAAATGTTTTTTTTTTTTAACAAATAAATATGTGAAAAGTGTGCATTTGTATTCAGCCTCCTTTACTCTGCGTCACAAACTACGGTGAACGGGAGTGAATCACGACTGAGGTTAACTACTTGCCGACCAGCCGCCGTCATTTTACGGCGGCAGGTCGGCTCCCCTGCGTGAGAGCCCGTAGCTATACGTCGGCTCTCGCACAGGCCACTAGGGGCGCGTGCGCGCCACCGGAGGCGCGCGAGCGCCCCCCGCTCGCCCCCGACTCCCGGGCACGATCGCCGCCGGGCACACGCAATCGCTCGTTACAGAGCGGGGACCGGGAGCTGTGTATGTAAACACACAGCTCCCGGTCCTTTCAAGGGGGGGGGGAAATGCTGATCTTCTGATCATACAATGTATGATCAGAAGATCGGTCATTTCCCCTAGTGAGGCCACCCACTCTACAGTTAGAACACACCCAGGGAACATACTTAACCCCTTCCCCGCCCCCTAGTGTTAACCCCTTCCCTGCCAGTGGCATTTTTATAGTAATCCAATGCATTTTTATAGCACTGCTAGCTATAAAAATGCAAATGGTCCCAAAAATGTGACAAAAGTGTCCGCCATAATGTCGCAGTCACGAAAAAAATTGCTGATCGCCGCCATTAGTAGTAAAAAAAAAAAAAAAATTATAAAAATGCAATAAAACTATCCCCTATTTTGTAAACGCTATAAATTTTGCGCAAACCAATCGATAAACGCTTATTGCGATTTTTTTTTTACCAAAAATAGGTAGAAGAATACGTATCGGCCTAAACTGAGGAAAAAAAATGTTTTTTTTTTATAAATTTTTGGGGGATATTTATTATAGCAAAAAATAAAAACTATTGCTTTTTTTTCAAAATTGTCGCTCTATTTTTGTTTATAGCGCAAAAAATAAAAACCGCAGAGGTGATCAAATACCACCAAAATAAATCTCTATTTGTGGGGAAAAAAGGACGCCAATTTTGGTTGGGAGCCACGTCGCACGACCGCGCAATTGTCAGTTAAAGCGACGTAGTGCCGAATCGCAAAAACTGGCCGGGTCCTTTACCTGCCTAAAGGTCCGGGTCTTAAGTGGTTAAAATGTAGCCAAGCTGGCTACGGCCGAAATTAATAGAACCCCGTTTGAATGGGGCTAGAAGCCTTTATAGGCAGCTAACAAGCGCATCGCAGCTCAATATTGAACCCTACGGACTAAGACTGGGATGCTATTAAAGTTCACGTGCGTGTAAAGGCAGGCGTCCCAATACTTTTGACAATATACTGTATATAGCAGCGGTCTCCAAGCTGCGGCCCGGGGGGGAAGATGTGGCCCTTTGCTTTCCTTTATCTGGCCCTCGGGGCACTATTCCACCAACTGACACAATTCTTATCACTGCTATGAGCAATAGGGCTACTATTCCTTCCATTAAAGCCAATGATTGGGCACTGATGTTGGGGAATTTTCTACTGGCACTGGCCACAGTCTGGCCCCCCTAAAAGACAATAAACTGGCCCTTTGCTTAGAAAGTTTGGAGACCCCTGGTATATAGTATATCAACTCAATGCATATTTTATACCGATGTATGTTACTAACCAGCCTGGCATTCTAAACAACTTTAATTCAAGTATGTGTCACTTTCTATTCACTAAATTGATATCTTATTTTACATGCATCATCAATGCATCACCCACCTATGTATCATTTATGTATCACCCACCCCTGTATCAAGCCTCATTCAAAGTCCCATGGGCAAATATTTTGATTTGACAGTATAAAAAAAAAACAAACAACGATTTAATATAAACTCCTAAATCGTATAAAGCCTTAAATATTAAAAACAATTATAAAAAGCACTGTATAATTTTAACATTCAATTTCCACCGATCGATCGCCATCTAGTGGCAATAGGCTGAATCGCATAAACAGCAACTTTTTAAGAGCCTGCAATGCCGCCATGAGCCTATGCAGTGCCTACATTGCGCCATCTATTGGTAAAACACCAAAATGCCATACAAATCTTTTTACTTCCTTTCTTACTTGCTTGCTTTTAAAAAAACAAAAGACATATAAGATACTTCTTTTGTCATATTTTTACCATAAAATTAATCCAATTAAACATTCGATTACTGAATCAATCCTAGTAAAATATATATATATATATGTTTTTATTTTCTGTTCATTGTGCCCTTAACCGCTTCCATACCGGTCACTTAGACACCTTCCTGCCCAGACCAATTTTCAGCTTTCATCGCTGTCGCAATTTGAATGACAATTGCGCAGTCGTGCTACACTGTACCATACATTTTTTTTTATCATTTTGTTCCCACAAATAGAGCTTTCTTTTGGTGGTATTTGATCACCTCTGCGATTTTTATTTTTTGCGCTATAAACAAAAATAGAGCGACAATTTAAAAAAAAAAAATGCAATATTTTTAACTTTTTGCTAAAAAAGACCGAACATTTTGAAAAAAATATTTTTTTTTTGTAAATAAGTACGTTTTCTTCTTCAGTGCACTGATAAAGTGGCACAGATGAGGTGGCACTGATAGGTGTCATGATGGGCACTGATGGGTGGCATTGCTGGGCATCACTGGTTTCATAACGGTGCCAGTCAGTGCCCATTTTTCCCCACTGGTCACCTGACCTCATCCCTACCAATCACCTGACCTCATCCCCACTGGTCACCTCCTGACCTCATCCCCACCGGACCTCATCCCTACTAATCACCTGACCTCATCCCCACCAGTCACCTGACCTCGTCCCCACCGGTCACCTGACCTCGTCCCCACCGGTCACCTGACCTCGTCCCCACCGGTCACCTGACCTCGTCCCCACCGGTCACCTGACCTCGTCCCCACCGGACACCTGACCTCGTCCCCACCGGTCACCTGACCTCATCCCCACCCGTCACCTGACCTCATCCCCACCCGTCACCTGACCTCATCCCCGCCAATCACCGGACCTCATCCCCGCCAATCACCGGACCTCATCCCCACCGGACACCGGACCTCATCCCCACCGGACCTCATCCCCACCGGACACCGGACCTCATCCCCACGGGACACCGGACCTCATCCCCACCAGACCTCATCCCCACCAGACACCGGACCTCATCCCCACCAGACACCGGACCTCATCCCCACCAGACACCGGACCTCATCCCCACCAGACACCGGACCTCATCCCCACCAGACACCGGACCTCATCCCCACCGGACACCGGACCTCATCCCCACCGGACACCGGACCTCATCCCCACCGGACCTCATCCCCACCGGACACCGGACCTCATCCCCACCGGACACCGGACCTCATCCCCACCGGACCTCATCCCCACCGGACACCGGACCTCATCCCCACCGGACACCGGACCTCATCCCCACCGGACACCGGACCTCATCCCCACCGGACACCGGACCTCATCCCCACCAGACACCGGACCTCATCCCCACCAGACACCGGACCTCATCCCCACCAGACACCGGACCTCATCCCCACCAGACACCGGACCTCATCCCCACCAGACACCGGACCTCATCCCCACCGGACACCGGACCTCATCCCCACCGGACACCGGACCTCATCCCCACCGGACCTCATCCCCACCGGACACCGGACCTCATCCCCACCGGACACCGGACCTCATCCCCACCGGACACCGGACCTCATCCCCATTGAACACCTAATCTGAATACCAACAACAAGCCAGGTCTTGTTTTGGTGCCCAATGTGAGGCCCAACATGGTTTTCAACATGGTGATGGCACAAGCTCTATAGATGTCATATAGTGAAATACTGTATCTACTTTAGAAGAAAAAGGGAACATTTGTGAAAACCAAAATACATTTATTTTAAGGAAACTGTATTTAAAACTGTAACTGCCAGAAAGGAAAGATTCCAGAGGGGAGGATATGTTACATACGGCTCCATGATCTCCGGTACACGTTATCAGCCAATCTCAGGCCGGCTTTTCTTTCTGAGGAGTGTGAAATACATATATACACGAGCTGTATACACGGACACACCCACCGCCTCTCCTCAAATCAAAAGAGAGAACACATTTTTTTTAAATATTATATTATTTAATTAAAATCCAGCAGACCTCCGACATCCAATCAGTTGACCATTGTTGAGGTGAGGGTCACATGGTCTCCAACAAGGCTTCTCATCACAGTAGACGCATCAAGTCAATAGGCTCCACCTCAACTGCTCCCTAATACTAGTCGCCGGGTCCCTATGCAGCAGACAAAGATCATGTGATCAGCGCCTCGGCACCTGTCATGGTATCGGGGATGTGGAATTTCCCTTATTAAAAAGGAGAAAGTAAACTTTTAGAGTCACATTTGTTTACAGCATGGAAGGTGATTATTCCAAAAAATGTTTCTTCACGTTTAGCTTAGAAAGAAGGGATTGCTGTGCCTCTGATGGTGGGAATGGGCATGAATAAGTAAGGAGGACAATGGAAGACTACACCAAAAGGAAAAGATTTCTAAGCAGCCCAGAACCAGAAGTCCTAAATCGACAATATTCATTTAAAGCGGGAGTTCACCCATTTAAAAAAAAAAAAAAAATCTCCCCTTAGCTTCCTGCTCGTTCGGTCTAGGGGAATCGGCTATTTATATTAAAATAGGTGCAGTACTTACCCGTTTTCGAGCTGCATCTTCTTCCGTCGCTTCCGGGTATGGGTCTTCGGGAGCGGGCGTTCCTTCTTGATTGACATTCTTCCGAGAGGCTTCCGACGGTCGCATCCATCGCGTCACTCGTAGCCGAAAGAAGCCGAACGTCGGTGCGGCTCTATACTGCGCCTGCGCACCGACGTTCGGCTTCTTTCGGAAAATCGTGACGCGATGGATGCGACCGTCGGAAGCCTCTCGGAAACCTGTCAATCAAGAAGGACCGCCCATTCCCGAAGCCCATACCCGGAAGCGACGGAGAGGATGCGTCTCGTAAACGGGTAAGTACTGCACATATTTTAAAATAAATTGCCGATTCCCCTAGTAATAACGAGCAGGAAGCGAAGGGGGAAAAGTGCCCTCTAAGGGTGAACCCCCGCTTTAAGGCCAACTCCACCCTTTGCAAAAAATATAATAAATGCACTAGAGCCGCACGATTAATCGGTATCGCAATTTTTTTCCCCTTAATAAAAAATAAACCCAACAGTACAATTTTTTTGTATAATGTAAAAGATGATGTTACGCTGCAAGAATCATGATCTTTATTCTAAGCAAAAAAAAATAGTGAATCTCATTTTGGTCAGAATCGTACAGCTCTAAATCGCACCCAATAAAACGGACACTACTTTTTTTTTGCGTCTAAGCCTGCAGAGCATTGCACCTGCTATCAGTGGAAAGAGAGGGTGCAATGCCAGGCTCCTGTAGACTTCAGCTCCAAGGTACAGACTTTTAGATAGAGAATGGGAAGAGTCAAAGGACTAAAAATACGGGGTCACTGCAATTGTGTTCCAAATGTTCAACTGTAGCGGTGGAAGATGGGACGTGTAGTCCTTTCAACCACAAGTCTCTGTCAACTGCTGAGTAGAGAAGAACCCCCATACACGGTCAGAGGGGAAGTCTGACAGCTTCAGAAGTCAAGAAGGATCCAAGTGGCATCTCTGACGCTAGAAAAAAATAGGATTTTTTTGTACTCACTGTAAAATACTTTTCTCCGACGTCCATGGACGGACACAGCCTTCAAAGTCTTGACATATGGGTTATGTTCCCTAGTCCTCTCCTATGAACAGGAACATAACCCATATGTCAAGACTTTTAAAGCTGGGTCCGTCCATGGACGATAAGAGAAATCAGATTGTATAGGTGGGGGCGGAGTTATTGGAGGAAAGCATGTGGACAATGAAGTGCCCCATTGTCACTGCTGCTATAAGTTATAGATGTGTGTGGGATTCCTTTCAAAAAGCGATTTGCTTAAAGTTATGGTACTCAGGCCACTTGCACACCAAAGAGCCTAGAAGGCACAGGGTGCACCATCCAGCACCGTCCCCCCAAATCTAGAAGGGGCTGAAATAAGACAGCGGCTGGATGCTGTACTGAGGAGTATCACTTTCAGGGGGTGTAAGCATCTAGTGACCTAACCTTTCATCCTGACATAATGCCTGGAAGGGATCTCTCTCAGGTCTCACCGCAACTTCTGGTGCCAATATAACAAAGTCAGGCAGAAAGAGAAGGCAAAGGGAGGAGCTGCAGGGGCCAAAAAATGAGGAGGGGAGGAGCTGCAGGGGCCAAAAAGGAGGAGGGGAGGAGCTGCAGGGGCCAAAAAGGAGGAGGGGAGGAGCTGCAGGGGCCAAAAAGGAGGAGGGGAGGAGCTGCAGGGGCCAAAAAGGAGGAGAGGAGGAACTGCAGGGGCCAAAAAGGAGGAGCTGCAGGGGCCAAGAGAAAAGACGTTGCAGAGGTTAAAGGGATGACAGTAGATGCCAAAAAAAAGAAAAAGGAGGAGGGGGGGGGGGGGCTACAGGGCCCAAAAGAAAAGGGCTGAACAGAGAAGGAGGAGCAGAGGCCTAAGGGAGGGACCACATGGACCGAGAAGAGAAGGAAGAGCAAAGGCCAAAAGTGAGGAGCCAAAAGGAGAGGGGGAGCTACAGGGGCCAAAGGGAAGGAAGGAGTTGCAGAGGTCAAAGGGAGGAGCTGAGAATCCAGAGGAGGAAGAGCTACAGGGACCAAAGGAGGAGGGAAGGAGCTGAAAAGGCTGAACAGAGAAGATGAGGCAAAGCAAAGTCCAAAGGGAGGGGCTGAGGTGCAAATGAGTAGGGGGAGGAGCTACAGGGGCCAAAGGATGAGTGGAGGAGCTGCATGGGCTGAACAGAGAAGTCCAAAAGGGAGGAGCTGAGGAGCAGGGGAGGAGCTACAGGGGCCAAAAGATAAGGGGAGGAGCTGCAGGGCTGAACAGAGAAGAGGAGGCAAAGTAGAGGCCAAAGGGAGGAGCTGGGGACCCAAAAGAGGAGGGGAGGAGGAGCTGCAGGAAGCCACAGATGTCACTAATGAACAATTTACCGCAGCAGTCTCCGAGTGGCGACAACGCTGTGGCACAATACATTTGGATTGAAGCAATGAAGCATTGTTGGCACCAACACTACGATTAGCTGCATACACAGGATCAAGAGACTTTCCAGCAGTGTAATATGCAATAATCTGGTGCAAAGAGCAATAGGCGACCTTCACTCAGTGCGGCCGGAGAAGACTTCCTGGAGGCCGACCTCCGCTCAATACAACCAGAGAAGAACCCTCATAGATCTACCCCCAGACATCACCGCCCACTTCATCAAATAGTAATGGAAACACCGGCTTATAATTACTGCAAAAGGAGTTGTGGAGCGATCCCTACGTTCCCCAATTACCCCTGCTGCTGCGAGGAAGGAAGACCGGAGGGTGGGAGATACGCTAGAGAACGGCCCAGTGGGGCTAGTTGTATCCTTCCATGTCAGTTAGTGTTCAGCAGCGGGCTGTGTTAGGAAGGTCTCTGTGTTGGTAAATTGCAGCATCTGACGCACAGAACATCCTCCATGAACACAGGCCGCCGTAATTTTTGACCGCAGGAACACGGCGTGAGGTTAGGAAGCAGCCACCAGCTGTGGTTTGGGTTTGTTCTTGACGGCTTCTTTCTCTGTTGGGAGAAATAAACACTTTTTAACCTTTTCCCTGCCAGAGCCGTTTTTGCACACATTAATTTTCTGAAAGCAGACACCATAGGGAATAAAATAGTGGTATTTCCGATTTTTTATGTCACACGATATTACAGTAATTTTTTTTTTTTTAAAAACGCACTAAAGTGAATTTTAGGGCCCACAAATGCAAGCGCTCTCTGTGACTCTCCATGGGCTATACTCCTGGGATCTGAGCGATTCTGTGTGGTTACCTTTCCTTCTGGCCCCCACCACTGTTTAATTGTCATACAGTGTGTGTTGTGGGGCCACACAGTTTTGATGGTCAACAGCCGATTACCCTCTGCTGCTCTGCATCAACAGACTTGCATTTGTACTTGCCGCAACGCTCACATCCCAGCTACCCTAATCAAGTGCTGCTACCAGCCTTGAGAACAACACTTTTTTCCCCCCTTGTTTGCCGCCGGGGGCATAATTGGCGTGCTCCATGGTGGTCCTTGACCTTTGGTGATTACCTCCTGAAGAAGCGGTCTTCCGCGAAACCGGTAGAGGTTTCCTCTTTGACTTCACCTCACAACATTAGATACCATACGGATTCTCCGTCTATGTTCCACTGCTGTAACTAGTGTGAGGTTGACTATCATAAGTTCTGTTTTTAAATGTATTAATTTTTTTTATGTACAATAAATTTATTTTTACTGTATTTACTTGTGTCATCAGTACCGAGAAAGTCCATACACACAAAACTTTTTTCTGGGTGATAGTTCAAATTGGTTTGCGGTACTAGCAGCCGCGACCATTCTATCTCCTGGGGCTACTCTTTCTACACAAAAAAAAGGCAGACTCGATGGATCACTGGGCCCTTTTCTGATTTTTTTTTTGGGGGGGGGGGGGGGTTTATCTGTAATTATTCAGTTTTTTGTGAGAAATATACGAATATCCACATTTTTCCTTCCTTTGCACTTTCTTTACATGAAGCTGTAGGATTTCCTTGGCCAGTGATGAAGACACACTTACCTGGGGTGGTCTCTGGGAGAGGCTCTGTGGGCACATCTGGGAGTTCCACGTCTTCCTGTAACAGAACACACAACACGCACATCAGTACAACCTATCACCGTACACCCGGAGTTCACTGTTGCCGCCGGCTCTATGTGTATAAGTGGCAGCAGGGAGGCGGGCTGCATTGCTGTGCTGCCATATATATGCATTTTGCGCTCACTTGGCACCCCCCAGCACCGTGGCTGGGTTGTCACTTGGCAGTTCCAAGTCACCGTTTACCCAATCCAGAGCTAGTGAGATGGGTTCCTGTTCACGACTGCTATACCAGGCGTCGATGGCACGCAAATATGCGGGCTCGCCTTGGCGTCGGCATAACTGCGTACCACTTAGCAGACACAGCTGAGAGCGCCCGCTCTGGGTACTCCAAGTACAGTTACCGGCGGCTAGCAGAAAAGCTCACAATTGCTTCTTGCGATAAGGAGCTTTCCAATCATGGGACAGCCAATCACATGATCATAAACCCCAGCATCCGAAACTTCTTAAAGGGCCAGGTGGCGTCGGTGCAAAGGGGTTAAAGATCTCCATGAAGACCAACATTTCTACTCCAAGGGTGACACACACGCGGTTTTGTCTCTGGAGCTCATATATTGCTGGTGACACCCAGATGAATGGTCTCTGATGTTGTCTGGGGGGGGGGGGGGGGGCGGTTCAACAGCTACACATGTACTGCATTCAAATTGGAGCTCTTCGATATCTGGGGGATTCCCCGGAAGTCACATCCCAGCTGTGTCGTCCCCTTACCTGAGTGATGGCCTCCAGTTCTAGCAGAATGGCCTCTTCGTCCTCTGTGGTCAGATTTCCAGCTAAGAGCTCATCAATTTGCTGCAAAAAAGAAAAGAAAAAAGAGGAAGACTATTATCTTCTGCAATGGTTCCAACATATGATAACAACCCCCCCCCCATCCACCTACAACTTTATCTCATTTATACAGAGCAGGGTAATTTTCTAGCACTTAGCAAAGTACAAACAGCCATTCATACCAGAGACCGCCCCAGAGGAGCTTTTACCGCCCCTTCACTCTACAGGGCAAATGTACCTGCTAGTACAGTGGTTCTCAACCTGTCTAGTGCCGTGACCCCTTGACAAAATTTCCCAAGTTGTGAGGACCCCTAACGGTAAAATTATTTTCCTATTGTAGGTTCTCCTCCAACCCCTTTCATTTCACATTCCTCACCAGTCAGCTGACTTCTAGTCCCTGCCCCCCAGCTATGCCACAAACTGAATTGGTGGCTGTGAAGAGGCTGAGTGGGCAGCCGCAGGCTTCAGGAACAGCCCAGGTTTTGGGGACCCTTGGCAAATCCTCATTTGACCCCCAGGTTGAGAACCACTGTGCTAGTATGTCCTTGAGCTCCCCTCCCCATTGTTGTAGTGTCATTACTTACTCTCTGATAGTCAATGCCTTCCTGCGTCTCATCCATAATCCTCTCCACCTCTTCCATGGACATCACCTGAAAAAGACCAAACACGTTACCCTCTAGAGCTCTCCAAGTGACCCCCACACATCCACTGCCCCACACCCACCCCCACAACAATGGATAAAGCTTTAAAGAAACCTTGCGTTTTGGCCCTGCGTTTAATCCCTCCCCTGCAGTACATACTCACCACTCCCCAAAATCAGCTGCGGAGAGTGAAGAAATACCTGGAACGTCTGTGGAGGAACATGCGACTGCACTGGGCCAGTCAGCAAGCATTTATGCTGGGAACATTCGGTCATTCTGTACAGCTGTCTGTCCGACAGAAGATGCTCCAATGAGCCAGGACCATAGGTGTGCGCAGCTTATTGCATTAGGATATGCACCACCAAAGCTCACATGCCTTTCTCTGCAGCCTCAGCTGCATGGGGCAGTGAATGAATGGGAAGTCCTCTGTGCTGGGGGGCTTCCTGTTCATTTACAAACTAAAGCATAGTAAAGGCTTACTATGCTTCAGTTATGACTGAACACAGTGAGTGAGTGTGTTCACTGGGTTCATTTAGAAAAGGAATGGGCTGGTAAATGACATTATTCATTAGACCCTTCTCCCACACTCCATTCTGAAACAGAGGTTGGGGTTTGGGGGAAGCCAGGGCAGTAGGGGAAATCAGCACCACACAGAGGGATTAGGGTGTGCACAGGCACACCCCCTGTGCACGCCTATGGCAGGACATGCTGGAAAACCAGCAGCCAATGGCTGTGAGAGCTGATCTGTGTGCTCTGGTTAGGTGGAGTCCCCAGCTCAGCAGGGGGGAGATCACTAAGGGTTGGTAACCCTAACATTGCCTAGTTAGTACGATGACCTCTCAGTTTTCCTCCGTTCAGCCTGTGGCGTTGTGTGCAGGGCTGTGGAGTCGGTAGATAAATGTTTTGACTAATAAATGTTCCGACAATCTAAATTTAGTAGGAGTTGGAGTCCGTGCATTGTTTGCTGACTCCGACTCCAGGTACCCAAAATTTCCTCCGACCCCACAGCCCTGGTTGTGTGCATCAGGTTTTAGAAGGTCCCTGGCCCTGGATTGGCTGCGACTTTAGCAATCCACAGCCTACAGAGGGTGGCTTCACTTATTCCCGATATCTAATGTCTGGCCATTCATAGCCGGCTGCGTATTGTAACTTGGCCAATCATAGAAGACATGACTAGCACTGATATCCATCACGACTACAGCGATGTAGGTTATAGTTTCTCCATTATAGATTATGTGAATGTATACAGCACTTCACATACTGCCCATTCACATCAGTCCCTGCCCCCAAGGAGCTTATAATATAAAGTCCCCATCTCACATACATGCATACAAACTATAATGAGCAGCCAACGACCTGACCAGCACTCCTTCAGAATGTGGATGGAAAACGCAGAACCTGGAGGGAACCCACACAGGAGGTGCTGCAAACTCTATGCAGGCCAGGATTTGATTGGAGGACCCCAGTGCTGAAAGGCACTAACCCTCCAATCTAAGAGAATGATGGCACTCAGAGCTTTAGAAGACCTCCTTCTTCCTATCAGGTTGGAGTGACTCCGTAGCCGTTGTGTCCTGTACACGCAAGCTCATAGAGGACACATAGTGTGCCGAGCAGCAAAGACTCCTACGGAGCAGCACATAGGGATGAAGGCATCGCTGACACCTCCGACCCCTCCGCAGCTCACACTCACCTCATGCATCTTCTTCAAGCAATCGTTGCCAATTTTTAGGCCTTCGATGACTTTCATTTCAATCTGAGCAAATTCAATGTCTTCCACCTGGAAAGAGAAGGAATGCAAGGTGAGCCAAAAATTATTAAACAGGTATCTGCTCCCCCCTGAAAGGTGCCAAAAGCAGAAGTTCCATTTTTGGGTGGAACTCCGCTTTAAGTATTTATCGCTCTCATAAGATCATTTAAAAACATTTTCCAAAGACAACAAATAGACCATTGGGGGGGGGGGGGGGGGGGAGAAACAACGCTAGGTGACCTGCAGACATCATGTGTTCTTTTTCCCTACTTCTGGTAACAGATGAAGATGTTCTGTAAAAGTCGTGGCTACACTTCCACACCTCGGCTACTAAATGGTCAGGGCAGCTGTCAGCCAATCACCAGAGGGCGCTGACAACAGCTGGTTGGATGATCGCACAGATTACCAATTTACACTGAAGGGGGGGGGCTTCTGCAGTCATACAAATTTCTTCTACTATACAGCTAAGGTAAGTAGGCAAGTACACCCTCAGCTGGTATAGCGGCCAGTAATTTCTATACATGCCAGCGTTGCCGCTTTCAGTGCGCTATTAGTCAATTGGCAGCAGTGAAAGAGTTAAAGCTCAATTGGATGCAAAAACAATCGCCATAACATTTATTACATGCGGCCGCCTGGGGAAATCCAACTCTACTGGACATTGGTCAGTAAGGTAATATCTCCCCTCACTCAGATCACCCCAACCCCCTCCCAGGCTTATAAATCCCGACAATCCAATCCTAGCGCATCGCGGGATGTACGACGGCTTTATTCCGACACAAGAAGGAAACTGCGCCTCCAGCTCTTTAGTTTGCCAAAGTAAATGAAATTCAATTAAATTAATGGAAGATGTGATGGCCCCTTCATATCATGGAGAAGATAAGATTAGGGCCCCCTTTTCCTACCCACCTCTCACCCCCTTTATCCCTCTCCCCCTTTCCTATCCACCCCTTAACCCCCCCATCTACCCCCCTCTCCTCTCTACCCCTTTCCCTGTACACCCCTCCTCCTCTTTATACATTTCCCTGTCCACACTCACCCCCTCCTCTCAACCCCTTACCCCCTCTACTACTTTCCCTGACCACCCCCTCTATCCTCCCCTCCTCTCCACTCCTCACCCCTCTATCCTCCCCTCCACCCCTCACCCCTCTATCCCCTCCTCCTTACTACCCCTTTCCCTCTCCACTCCTCACCCCCTCTATGCCTTTCCCTGTCCACCCCTCAGACATGGGTAAGGAAAGTGGTGACGGACTCACCATCTTCTCCAGGTTGCTGATCTGATTATCCGTCTTCTCCAGCAGCTGCTCCTGATATCTCTTCTTCTTCAGCAGTAATTTGGCTTTTCTGGGAAAAGAAAAAAAAAACAAAAACAAAAAACAAATGTGAAATAAGGAAAATGGAGACAGGAAGTGGGAGAGCTCAGCGCATGGAGGACACAGCTTCAATACATTCCCTTTACCTGAAAAAGGGGGCCAGAAAAACATTTAACCCCTTACTGCCTGCCCCATCGTCCCTTTAACCACTTAAGGTCCGCCTCCTGCAGATATACGTCGGCAGAATGGCACGGCTGGGAACAAGCACGTACCTGCATGTCCTCTTTAAGTGCCTAGCCGTGGGTCGCGGCCGCGGGACCCGATCGCCGCTGGAGTCCCGCGATTGGTCCCCGGAGCTGAAGAACGGGGAGAGGTGTGTGTAAACAAAGCTTCCTCGTTCTTCACTGTGGCAGCTTCATTAATCGTGTGTTCCCTAATATAGGGAAACACGATCAATGACGTTGCACGTCCAGCCCCGCCCCCTACAGTTAGAAACACATATGAGGTCACACATAACCCCTACACCGCTC
>NW_024404742.1:0-35516 GCF_905171775.1 Rana temporaria
TTCTCTTTTCCATAGAGGTGTAGACCAGTGGTCTCCAAACTGCGGCCCGGGGGCCAGATGTGGCCCTTTGCTTGCTTTTATCAGGCCCTTGGGGCATTTCATCCACTAATACCAACAATAATCCCCCCCCCCCCACTGAGATCATTGAGGGGGCACAATTTCTCCTCCCAATTACACCAACAATGGGGCACAATTCCTCCCAATGACACCAACAATTGGGCAAAAGGACACCAATTATGGGGTACAATTCCTACCACTGACACCAAGGATGGGGCACAGCTCCTCCCACTGATGTTGGGCCCTTTTCTACTCCCAATGGCCACAGTCCGGCCCCCCTAATGTCTTAGAGACAGTAAACTGGCCCCCTGTTTGGAAAGTTGGAGACCCCTGGTCCAGGGCTGTCTTAATGAGAGGGCACACCTGGGCACTGCCCAGGGGCCCCAGCTGTATGGGGGGGCTGCACTTTCTCCAAAGCATCTGGTCCTTGAGCCCACGCTGCCCCAATGATGGCACTGAGAGTGATAGATGCAAAGGGGAGGCAGTCTGCCTCCTACCTACTTAATGTCTGTTTACCTGCACTGTCATCATTGTAGGGGCCCCAGAGCATTACTTTGCCCAGGGGCCCATGATGCTATTAAGATGGCCCTGCTCTGGTCTATAAGATTACAAGTCCCAGCAATTCTATCCAGTGACAATACAAATCCCAGTGCTGCTACTCAGCACATGTAGGACTACAAATCCCAGTTTTGATACCAAATAAGGGTAGGACTACAACTCCAAGTTGTAGGACTACAAGTCCGAACATTTCTAGCCAATGCTTGAAGAGCTACAAGTCCCGACAGTGCTATTTATTGTTTGTAGGTCTACAAACACTGGCACACCTTTATCAGCCTTCAGTGGGCAGGGAAGGGCGTTCCGTACAAAGTCCTGTTCCATTGCAGGTCTGTTCCAGGACTCACTTGAGTCACCCCATTTTTCCTCATTTGTCCTTTGCCTCTTTCGGTGACTTAACAACTGAACGAGGATCTGGAACGTTCCATCTGTTTGAACTTTTATTCAGATCCTGTAACTGGACAGAACTTCTGCCGGGTCTGTACTGATCGTGTGGCGGATATATACAGGAGGGGTCTGGAGGTTTTTCCAGTCCTGGGAATAGTGCAAAGTTCAGGAATCGCTCTTTTCTGTGGAAGAACAGAAGATTTCATAACATAGTGAAGAATTCCCTGACTGCTCAACCCAAACAGGAGAAGATGGTGAGGTTCTGTACTTACTGTATCCGCTTCCCTGAACGTGCCATTCAATCCTGTCTGCTGTGTGAAGCTTATCTGTGTGCCGCTCACCTGAGAGTCCACAGCAAGTCACCAGAACACGTCTTATCTAACGTCTACACCAGGGGTCTCCAAATTTTCTTAACAAAGGGCCAGATTACTGTCCTTCAGACTTTAAGGGGGCCGGACTGTGGCCTTCAGGAGTACAAAATTCCCCATCATTGGTGTCATTGGACCCCATCATTGGTGTTTTTGGGAGGAATTCTGCCCTATCATTGGGGTCATTGGGAGGAATTCTGCCCCATCATTGGTGTCATTGGGAGGAATTCTGCCCCATCATTGGGAGGAATATATGCCCCACCATTGGTGTCATTGGGAGGAATTCTGCCCCATCATTGGGGTCATTGGGAGGAATTCTGCCCCATCATTGGGAGGAATTCTGCCCCACCATTGGTGCCAATGAATAAAAAAGCACCCCAAAGGGCCAGATAAAATCAAGCAAAGGGCCACATCTGGCCCCCGGGCCGCAGTTTGGAGACCACTGCTCTAGGGAAATCCATCTCATTGTTGGCCCATCCCACAGAGGGACTGCAGCTTTATGGTCATGTCGGTAAATGTAGTCTTTTTCTTTTGGTCTCACTCTAACCACTTTAACCAGTGAATTGGCCTTCAACTGCTTTGGGCTGTTCTAGAGATCACAGGCTGTAGGCTTGATTACTGCCTCCTACTTTCTGGATGTTTCCAGAACATAGGGTGGGGAGAGTCAAATAGGTAGCCTGAATATTTATTCAGCTCCAGCCAATACCTGGAGAGGGAGGTGGGGGTGATCCAGCAGGTGGCTGGAGAGGCTGATAAATAGTTTTAACCACTTAAGCCCTGGACCTTTAGGCAGCTTAAAGCGGAGGTTCACCCATACCCTACACATTTTCCCCTTATATTCATGCTCGTTTTGTCTAGGGGAATCGGCTATTTGTTTTAAAATATGAGCCGTACTTACCGTTTACGAGATGCATCCTCTCCGCTGCTTCCGGGTATGGGCTGCCGGAATGGGCGTTCCTTCTTGATTGACAGTCTTCCGAGAGGCTTCCGACGGTCGCATCCATCGCGTCACGATTTTCCGAAAGAAGCCGAACGTTGGTGCGCAGGCGCAGTATAGAGCCGCACCGACGTTCGGCTTCTTTAGGCTACGAGTGACGCGATGGATGCAACCGTCGGAAGCCTCTCGGAAGACTGTCAATCAAGAAGGAACGCCCGCTCCCGAAGACCCATACCCGGAAGCGACGGAAGAAGATGCATCTCGAAAACGGGTAAGTACGGAACATATTTTAAAACAACTAGCCGATTCCCCTAGACAAAACGAGCAGGAATCTAAGGGGAAAAGAGAAAAAAAAAGGAATTTAATGCCCAGGCCAGGTTTTGCGATTCGGCACTGCGTCGCTTTAACGGACAATTGCGCGGTCGTGCGACGTGGCTCCCAAACAAAATTGGCGTCCTTTTTTCCCCCACAAATAGAGCTTTCTTTTGGTGGTATTTGATCACCTCTGCGGTTTTTATTGTTTGCGCTATAAACAAAAATAAAGCGACAATTTTGAAAAAAATGCAATATTTTTTACTTTTTGTTATAATAAATATCCCCCAAAAACATATATAAAACATTTTTTTTCCTCAGTTTAGGCCGATACGTATTCTTCTACCTATTTTTAGTAAGAAAAATCGCAATAAGCGTTTATCGATTGGTTTGCGCAAAATTTATAGCGTTTACAAAATAGGGGATAGTTTTATTGCATTTTTATTAATTAGTTTTTTTTTACTACTAATGGCGGCGATCAGCAATTTTTTTCATGACTGCGACATTATGGCGGACACTTCGGACAATTTTGACACATTTTTGGGACCATTGTCATTTTCACAGCAAAAAATGCATTTAAATTGCATTGTTTATTGTGAAAATGACAGTTGCAGTTTGGGAGTTAACCACAGGGGGCGCTGTAACAGTTAGGGTTCACCTAGTGTGTGTTTACAACTGTAGGGGGGTGTGGCTGTAGGACTGACGTCATCGATCGAGTCTCCCTTATATAAGGGATCACTCGATCGATACGCCGCCACAGTGAAGCACGGGGAAGCCGTGTTTACATACGGCTCTCCCCGTTCTTCAGCTCCGGGGAGCGATCGCGACGGGGCGGCTATAAACAAATTGCCGTGCCGTCGTCCCGGATCGCTCCCTGAGGGAACCCGACCGCCGCATGTAGCGGGGGGTCCCAATCGGACCCCCGACCCGCGGAAAGGCAAGGACGTACATGTACGCCCATTTGCCTGTACGTGCCATTCTGTGGACGTACATATACATGCGGCCGTCGGGAAGTGGTTAACTCCAGAGCAACAGGGTCTTCCTGTTGAGGAGATTCCACCAGTCTGGGGGCAGGTGGCTACCCCCCCTCCCCACCAGCAGAAGAACTCTACTGAGCCAAGTTGCTGCTTGTCAAGGTCCCAGTTGTGGCAGAGCTGAATGGCTGTGTAACGGAACGTCCCACACTCCGCTTGAGTGCTTCCGTCATATACCGCTTCCTATCAGTCTGGATATAGATATCAGATATTCCAGCTGCTCACAAGCACACAACGAGACGAGACTTGTTTGTGTGCTGAACATGGAGTGTTTATTATAACCAAGAAAACAACCTTATATACAGTTAAAGAGGAGGTAACCAGAACATAAATTAACATGAGCTAATTAACTAATCATTTACCCAGACAAGGTGACTCAGAGATATGACCTTTCAGGGTAGACATCACGTCTCCTCGCTCACCTACTATACAATACACATTATCATAAGTGTAAACACAGGACATCTTCACACAATAGCAGGGTCAATTAGCACAGAGAACAGACAGATGGCTGGAGGTGACGGCATGAGCATCTCCTTACACTGTATGTCCGAACAGTATGAATCAGGCACTCTAATATGGCATATACAGGGTCCCCAGGCATACAGCTCACAAGGAGCACCGTTCCCCCAAATGCCAGGGCCCATGATCGCAAGGCAGGAGTCGAGCATTCAGTCCCCTCCAAAAGCCCCTGTCCCGAGTGAGTCTGTCACAAGCTGCTCCTAAAGTTTTTTTCAACTTTCCCCGAGACTTCATCTAATAGATTCAGGCTGTGAAACCTCAATAGAAGACGTCTGGAGGAAGCTGAAGGAGCACAGAAACTCCCTGGCCCTGTGAGTACTGACACAACTGGGACCTTGACAAGTTGTCGCCGCCTTGGAGGCAGCCATTTTGTTGGCTAGTATCGGAGCCGAGTAAGAATCTCCACTCATAATATCTTGCACCGGACTCTATTTGGTTGCCAGTGTTGTGTCCAACCACCAATTCATCAAAAACGCCAATTACTGCTGGTTTTAAATAAAGCGGAAGTTAAGTGGTTGGAGTTTCTCACGGGTTGGAGAACTTGACAGAACATGGGCTTCGCTGGCCTTTTTGTGCTTTTATTTTTTTTCCTGGGTTGGGCAGAGATCCAGGGAGAGCTGGATGACTCACAGGCAGCATTACTAAGACCTTTTTCCTATTTATGTACTGGAACCTTCTAGAAAAATGGGAGGGGAAGTAAGGTGGAGCTGCCTGGAGTATTCTGAGGGCCCTGACCAATCCCCAACATGGGTTGGCCAGGGCAGGCCCCCTCAAATACTCTGGGTCAGCCCAGCTGGGGAGGAGAGTTTTGGTGGAAGCTGGAGATTGAGTGTTAGGCTGTCCTGGCCTTTGGAGGGGCTCCCTAGTCTGGGGGCTGATCTTGGTCCTGGGCTCGGGTGTGGACTGGACCTTTTCAAAACCCACAGAGATGTCCTGACCAGAAGGCCCTGGGAGCAAGGAGGACAGCGGGAGCACACTTGCCGACAAGTCTCCAGGAGAACAGGAACAGCCAAGAAGGCTGGTTAGTGGCACACAGTAAGGAGGACTGGGAGGCATGCCTGAGAGGACTGGGATTGGGTGCAGAGCCAGTCAGGGGCAGCTGCAGCCAGGAGGGCTGGCAGTCAGGGCCGTCTTTACCGCAGGGCAAATGGGACAGGTGCCCTGGGCCCTGTCACTGTTGGGGGCCCAAAGCAACCCCCCTTTTTTTTTTTTTTTTTTAGGGGTTCGGAGGCCCCCAGGGCCCCAGATGGCAACACCCCTTTTTTTATTTATTTTTAAATAAAAAAAAAATATATTTTTTAATATATTTTTATTTTATTTTTTATTAAAGGGCCCCTTTTTTTATAATTTTTTTTTCCATATATATATATAAATGTTATTATTAGTATTATTATTAAAGGACCCAGAGGTCCCCAGGGCCCCGGATGGCAACCCCCCTTTTTTATATAAAAAACATTTTGTATATAAATATATATATAAATGTTTATTTTTGTTTATATATATTTTTTTATTTTTTTTTATTAAAGGGCCCAGAGGTCCCCAGGGCCCTGGATGGCAACCCCCTTTTTTTTAAATAAATGTTTCTTTTTTATATATATTTTTTTATTTTTTATTAAAGGGCCCAGAGGTCCCGGATGGCAACCCCCTTGTTTTTGTAATTTATTTTTTATTAAAAAAAATTATTAAAGGGCCCAGAGGTCCCCAGGGCCCCAGATGGCAACCCCCTTTTTAAAATATATTTTTTATATATATTTTTTATTTATTTTTATTAAAGGGCCCAGAGGTCCCCAGGGCCCCGGATGGCTACACCCCTTTTTTTATATATATTTTTCTTTATTTCTTTTTTGTAAAAGGCCCCCCGCTTCTAAATTCGCGGCAGCCCTCCCCCGCTTCTCAATTTCAGGCGGCAGCACCCCCCCCGGTTCTCTGCTCCAGGGGGCCCATGCCTGAAGCTGTGTAAGTGGCCCCATAATTCCTGATGGCGGCCCTGCCGCCCGTTATGCCCATGTGCTGCCCACAAATCAGGCTGAAAATCATCAGCGGCACGCAGCCAGTGCCAGTACTGCTTCCCTTCCCAGTGTTTTAAAATGTACAGCACCCCTGGCTTCCCTTTAGACGTGCACTTCTCCCTTCCTGCCACTGGGTGCTGCTTGTATATAAAAGTGAATTAGAATGTGATTTTATAACATCCCCAGTTTGCTCTTCCCGAGGCTGACTTCTTCATGTCCTGCTCCTCAAGGTATGTCACCGTTTGCTAATCTATATTGTAAATAGAAGTTTTCTGTAGAGTGTGCCCAAAGTCTTTATAATATTTGATGATTCACTGCAGGTCTGGTCAGTGTTTTAAACATTTCCTCTATTTTACACATGGCATGGCATGGGGTCACAGCACCGTCTGTCCATTCTGCTTTAGCACCATGGGACCCCATGCCATGCCATGTGTAAAATAGAGGAACTCTTTAAATCACAGACCAGACCTGCAGTCCAGGCTGAGTAAGGCCTCAGAGCACATGGCATTACTGTCTGTATTTAACTCCTTGATGGGCTTATTTTGGGCCTGGCTGGTTCACATGTATGTGTTTTGGCGGCCCACATTTGCGCAGGCACAGCAGCCCATTCATTTGAATGGGCCGCCATGCCTGCATTTCCTGCAAAGAAAAGCGCATGCCTCATGTAATAGGCTGCGCACACGGCAAGCCTATGCCCATCAAGCACTGAAATACAGCACTGTCTGTCCATTCTGCTGTCTGCTGTGACTTATCTGCAGTTCCTGCACTGTCAAACTTGCTGCATTTTTAGACGTTTAGGTCACGCTTTTAAATACACAGTGCGTTTGTGTGTGCAAGAACTGCAGGTAAGTAGCATGGTGCAGGAACTGCAGGTAAGTAGCATGGTGCAAAAGCAGAATGGATTTCAAGGCAACTGTATTTTTGAAATGCTGAATGCACCTTTTTTCTGCAGGAAACAAAGGCATGGCAGCCCATTCAAATCAATGGGCTGCTGTACCTGCACAAATGAGGGCCGCCAAAACACATACATGTGAACCAGCCAGGCCCAAAATAAGCTGGAGGGGGGCCCAAAAAAAATGTTTGCCCAGGGCCCAAACCATATTAAAGACGGCCCTGGCCTGAAGACGTGGTACTGGGAGCAGTAGACACAGATAGGACAACTAGCACCAAAGAATTCAATTTTGCTACACCATAGTGGCCGACGGTCCCTGCCTGCAAAGGGCATTCAACCAGACCCAGCTGAGATTGTGATGGACCTGGGAGTGATAGTCTGCAGGCAAGTGTGTGCTGGAGGTAGAAGAGGAGAGCACGTATAGTATATACTGGAGAATATATAGGTCAAGCCCCTACATTTCATTGATCACATGGGCATCCCACATGCACCCTTTCCCCATCCAAGTTCAATTCCCCTAATATAACAACAAACAAAAAGCATGCGGGGACTGTTTCTTGACTCTGAGTGACTGGAAATCCGTGTGCCTGCACTAGTAAATGGGTTATTTGGACCCTTTAACAGTTAACCTACATAATAGAAACCTTGTGCTTTGATGGAGAATGCCAACTGAATGGTTTTATCCAGCCCTCGGGGCATCCCCCCCCCCCCCCGACAGCAACAATGGCATAGTTCCTGACACTGACACCAACAATGGGGCACTTTTGCTCCCACTGATACCAATGATGGGACACTATTCCTCCCACTGATACCAATGATGGGGCACTATTCCTCCCACTGACACCAATGATGGGACACTATTCCTCCCACTGATACCAATGATGGGACACTATTCCTCCCACTGACACCAATGATGGGACACTATTCCTCCCACTGACACCAATGATAGGACACTATTCCTCCCACTGACACCAATGATGGGACACTATTCCTCCCACTGATACCAATGATGGGGCACTATTCCTCCCACTGATACCAATGATGGGGCACTATTCCTCCCACTGACACCAATGATGGGACACTATTCCTCCCACTGATACCAATGATGGGGCACTATTCCTCCCACTGACACCAATGATGGGACACTATTCCTCCCACTGACACCAATGATGGGACACTATTCCTCCCACTGACACCAATGATGGGACACTATTCCTCCCACTGACACCAATGATGGGACACTATTCCTCCCACTGACACCAGGACATTTTCTCCTGCCACTGACCATGATCCACTCCCCCTGTAGTCTGTCGGCGCGTAACCTGGCCCTTTGATTAGAAAGTATTAGGCCTCTGATTTTGTATTATTGGATTAAGGGAGTGTAATGTAAATATGTGGACTGCTCACCCTACAATGGACCACCAGATATGACACTCCTACGCTTCACAGGGCTGCCCAATAGGGGACTCCTATGGCTCATAGAATCACCATACCATTGACATTGGTTAATTATTTTTTTTATTCAATAGATAATATATAACAATGGAGGCATCTGAGTTCCACTTAAATGCCTCCACCCCTCCCCCAACCTTTAATGCCTCCCATTTCCATGAGCAAAAATACCAAGTGTGAGTCTTCAAACCATGGAGGGGATCCTCGTCTCTGGGTTTTTCTTCATTAGGAACCTGAATCGTTTTGCCTTCTTCATTTTCTTATCCATCAGAAAAACATTTGGCTTCCAAAATGTGCTAATATTTTGCTTAATTTGCAGTTTTCTACATTGGATTTGCAGTTTGTATGAGCGATGGCCGCCTCGGTCTCCTCAGGTAAGTAATACTTGTAAATGTTTTTAGGACTGCAGTTCCTCGGTGCTGCTGATATATCGGTATGTCTCGTCTTCCTGCATTGATATAAAGGTGAGAAGCACTTGGTGGATCAGTACTGGGAGAAGCTCATCCAGCAGATCTCTATGGTACATCCAGTGTTGGACCATCTACTACAAGAAGATCTCCTGACTCAGGAACAGTACGACATTGTGAAGGCTGAAAACACGAGCCAGGAAAAGATGAGGAGACTGCTGACCTATACCAGAGGGTGGAATTCCTCGGACAAGGACATTCTTCTCAGAGCCATGAGGAACAGCAATCCCGGAGGCACTAAAAACCTTGGAGGAACATCACTATTAGGTACCGTCTTTCAATAACCTTCAGCAGGGATGGACTGGCCATTGGGACTACAGGGAGTTTCCCGGTGGGCCGATGTCTCAGTGGGCTGGCTTCAGTGACAGCGCACCGCTGCCCCCCTCCGCTCCTCTGTCTCTCCCTCCCCGCAGAGCTCACCTCCTCTCCCTCCCCGCAGCGCTCACCTGGGGGGAACAGAGAATCAGGGGGAGGACCAGAGGAGCAGGGGGGGCGACAGAGGAGCATGGGGGAGGGGACAGACAGCTGACTCAACAGCTATGGCCTGGGAGTTTCTCACTTCTGCCTAATCTTGTCCCATGAGGGGGGGGGCACCGAACTGATTCTTTGCCCCGGGTGAAATAATGTCTATCTTCCCCACTGGTACTGCCTATAAGAGTACCAGTACCAGCCATTCTACTCTAATAAAGTAGAACGGCTAGTGGCTAGTGAAGGGGGAGAGGGGGTGCGGGTGGCCGGGGGGGGGGGGGTGCGGGAGTTGTCCGGCCACCATAGGAGAGACCTGTCAAAGTGGACCAGTCTTGATGAAGTCCAGGACCAAATTTTTGTCACAGTCCAGCCCTGACCTTCAGGACCTTTACTATGGTATTAACTATGTCTTGTTCCTGCTAAACCAAAGTCCCCATACCTCCCTTTAAGAACCACACAACACTGGAATAGGGAAATTGGCCATTGCAGCCGTTTTATTAACCAAATATATAAATATATGAAATAATTACCATATTAATTAACATAAACTTTTTAAAACATAACACCAGCTATTCCCTGTGCTGGAGCCCAAGGTCCCAATGGCCTAAAAACCAGAACTGTACCTGCTACTACTTCTCAGGCCTCCAGTCACGAAAACCACCGACTCAGAGACAACTAGCAGAATCACCTGGGAGCCGTACCTCAGACGGGTCCCTCCACCATGCCTTTTAAAGTGCCCATAAGACCTAAAAGGACCTTGAACTCCGCCAAATGCAGCAACCAACCCTTAAATCCAATGACCCCACCCAACACAATACCCACCAACATGTAGGACGGGCGGGTGGGAAGTTCTTACTTTGTTCTCCCTCGTGTGGACTGGCCCCTCCCCTTCCTGCTGGCAACTTCCTCCCTGCACATAAAACTATGAGCCTATCCACAGCTTCCTGCTCTCCCCCTGAGCCTTCCCCCTGGCACGTACTCCCCGTGAACCAAGTTAACCCGTGTCATGCCGGCCCTCCCTGTATACCTGCGGTCACACGCAGGGCCTCTCTTTATTAAACACGAAAAAGCTTTTTTCTTGTTCAGATCACAATTTAGTCTATGTACTTTAGACCAGATTAGGTATTGGTGGTTCATGACTGACCACTTGGTTTATACCAACTGACTGCTTGTCATGGTTATGCAATAAAGTCTGGCAGCTTACCTGTCTCATGTGTCCATTAGAGGCCTGACCCTCTTTCTGGCTGTCTTTTATGACCTCCCTCCCTGTATGGCCCCACCCAGGCCATCCCAGGAAGTCTATATTAACTGTTGCACTACAGGTCTGCAGTGCTGTTCAACCTTTGTTTGTAGCTTGTTCCTGTCTGCAGTGTGTTACGTTTACCTTCCTGTGTACCGACCTTGGCTCGTCTCTGATTTCTCCTGTTTGCCTGTGTCCCTGACCCTTAGCCTGTCCCTCGGTTACCCTTGTCTGCCAGTTCCCCCGACCTCGGCTTACCCATCACTATCGCTTGTCCTGGTTGCTGCTTCCCCTCTCTCCCTGCGGAGCGTGACCTTGGGGACCCCAGGGGTTGCGACCTGGATCCAGCTGCGGCGAAGGCCATCCTCACCACCAAAGGCTCTGGTGAACACAAAGCTGGGTCTTAGACTCCGCGCCCTGGGCGATCTTGGGCTCACGCTTCCTCTCTGATCGCAGCAGTCGGCCATAGGGTTCACTACCCTGTGGTGCACTTGTCACCTGGCCACAGGTGACCTGACACGGCTAATACTAAGATGGAGATAATGGATCCACTCTTTGTACCTGTCAGATGTGCAGGCGCAGGCCTGTGGGTGTTAGTTTTGCTGAGCATAGGTGTGTGCACATGCTCATGCATATTTGCATGTGTGAGCGCATGTGCAGCCGCCCCTAACAATGGTGCCAAATTAATTATTTAAGTGCAGCAGTTGTTCTAGTCATTTCTGTCTGATCTACAGCTATTCCCTTCTTCTTGCATCTGTTCCTGTGTTTGACTTCTTGGATTGACCTGGCTTGTCCTGACCATGCTATCTGCCCTGACCTTGTCTTGCCTCTGGATTCTGCTCAGCCTTCTGCTTATCTGCCTGCTCCAGTGTTGCTAACCTCAGCCTGCATCCTGCATCTCTGTCCGATGTCCATGCTTGTATCTGACCATCTGTTGCTGACCTGGCTTGTTTAGCCATGCATCCAGTTACCCATCTGCTCAGCCCTGCATGCTACCTGGTCCATGCTGGTCCTCCAACTGCTGTATGCTGCCAGCCTCTTCTGAACCTGTTACCAGCCAACTAGAAGCCAAGCAACTGCCTGCCCACAGTCTGATAAGTCCAGGGTCTGCTGCTCAGTATTTTTGGGGGCCCCATGTGCATGATATAAAAAATAACATAAGCTTGCAGGAAAAACAAGAAAATGAATGGCTTTTTTTTGTGTATTAAAAAATAAAAACTGACACGGAATCCCTCCCAAAATCAAAACCAGTCCCTTTCGATCCGGTGTGGACTTTAGAGAGCGCCTTCCATGCAAAAAATAGATACAAATAAAAAAATGACACGGGGGTCCCCCAAAATCCATGCAAGACCCTTTGGATCTGCTATAAATTTTAAGTATGACCCAGTGAAAAACAAATGGCATGGGGTCCCTCTCAAATCCATACCTGATTCTTAATCCAAGCATGCAGCCTGGCAGGTTGCCTCCCTTTATCTAACCCTACCAGGCCACATGCCCTTAACATAGAGAGGAAGACCATGTTAAAGAGCACAAAGGACTCTTCCCTACAATCCTGACTGGGTGGATTTGGGAGTGCAGAAGGACCTGTAGGAATTTGGAAGCCCTCCTTAGGATAAGGAGCCTCCAGATATTAATAACTGGGGCTGGTAATGTCACTGTTCAGATCTTGGATGTCTTCTCCTGTGGGCGTCCTCAACAACCGCGGACATTGGGATCCTGTCATGTATAAGAGCGGTAGTAATACCATGGAGATACATTATGTTTTGTTCCCACTGAACGGGTAAATGTTCATGACATTTTCTGAACATGCAAACAGCCAAGGTTCCGTCTGAACCAGTGGCGGCTGGTGCTCAAAATTTTTTGGGGGGGCGCAAACAAATGAAAAAAAAAAAATTGCAGCCTCACTTTGCCCATCAAATGCAGCCACTGTACCCATCAAATGTAGCCACTGTGCCATGCCATCAAACGCAGCCACTGTGCCAATAATTGTCGCCACTGTGCCCATTGTCACCACTGTGCCATCAATTGTCGCCACTGTGCCATCAATTGTCACCACTGTGCCCATCAATTGTCACCACTATGCCCATCAATTGTCACCACTGTGCCATGCCAAACGCAGCCACTGTGCCATCAAACTCGGCCACTGTGCCATGCTATCAAACACAGCCACTGTGCCATCATTTGTCACCACTGTGCCCAGCAATTGTCGCCACTGTGCCCATCAATTGTTGCCACTGTGCCCAGCAATTGTCGCCACTGTGCCCATCAATTGTCACCACTGTGCCCATCAATTGTCACCACTGTGCCCATCAATTGTCGCCACTGTGCCCATCAATTGTTGCCACTGTGCCCATCAATTGTCGCCACTGTGCCCAGCAATTGTCGTCACTGTGCCCAGCAATTGTAGCCACTGTGCCCAGCAATTGTAGCCACTGTGCCCATCAATTTTTTGCCACTGTGCCCATCAATTTTCGCCACTGTGCCATCAATTGTCACCACTGTCCCCAGCAATTGTAGCCACTGTGCCCATCAATTGTAGCCACTTTGCCCATCAATTGTCGCCACTGTGCCCAGCAATTGTCACCACTGTGCCCATCAATTGTCACCACTGTGCCCATCAATTGTCACCACTCTGCCATGTCAAACGCAGCCATTGTGCCATCAAACGCAGCCACTGTGCCATGCTATCAAACGCAGCCACTGTGCCATCAATTGTCACCACTGTGCCCAGCAATTGTCGCCACTGTGCCCATCAATTGTCGCCACTGTGCCCATCAATTGTCGCCACTGTGCCCATCAATTGTCACCACTGTGCCCATCAATTGTCACCACTCTGCCATGTCAAACGCAGCCACTGTGCCATGCTATCAAACGCAGCCACTGTGCCATCAATTGTCACCACTGTGCCCAGCAATTGTCGCCACTGTGCCCAGCAATTGTCGCCACTGTGCCCATCAATTGTCGCCACTGTGCCCATCAATTGTCGTCACTGTGCTGGCTCTGATAGGCACTTCCACAGCCAACTAGCTGCCGTTATTCAGATGGTCGACGCTCGCCAGGGGGCCGGCCATCTGAATAGTCGGCGGCAGCGGCAATACATAAATTCATGCAATGCATTAATCTATGTATTGTCTACAGTGGCGGTGCAAGACCGAGAGTGGGCCGTGCTCCGGCGCCCTCTATGGACGCACCGCCACTGGAACACAACTTTAAGCTCATCCCTAATCAGAGTTCATGATATACAAGGGCTTTGAATTTAGCAGGTCTTCTTCAGATTTCACCAATAATCTGGTGCTCTTCTATGTTCATCTGAAGGTATGGAAAGAAGTGTTAAAATCAAATTAACAGATATGTGGAATCATGAACGGAGCCATCCATACCTTCTGCCCATTGCTCCCCCCATCTCCGATCTTTGGGTTTGCATAGTCTGTCTTGGCAGTAAACTCAATATGATGGATGCTGTTCTTCTTAATAGGAGAATGTCGAAATTTGCTTTGCTATGACTTTTAGAGGAACCAAATGTACCGCAATGTGAAGCTCTCATTTAATGAGCGACATTTCCTTGCATCCACCTAACTGGTGATTCTGGCCATGTGACGTCCATTAAATTCATTAATGTCCCCAGACCCAAAATAGCCAATCAGTGATGGTCAACCAGGGGGTTCCTTATATGTTGTAGCACTTCTGGCAGGATTCTTCACATAAAATAATTCCCTCATCTTCAGATTTGACTTTGCTAATATGATCTCATCACCCTAACATTTGTAAAGTGCACATCAAATACTAATTTTCTCCTGTCTGTGAAAATTGTCTTTATTTAGAGAAACTGAAGACTGAATCTGATGGCCAAATCAAAGGTGTGTACAATTATACAGAATTCTGATAAGTTGGAAATGCAATGACGTGTCTGTGAAGCAATAGGCATCAGGAAAGGAGACCCTAGTCATGGAGCCATTCTTTCAAATTTCATATCATGCTACAATACAGATAGGCTGCTAGTTAGGTTGGACAAATTTCGTTTTTTTTTTGGCCCCCCTGTTGAGCAGCTTGTGATTACATTGGGCTGTTCTGGGTTTCTCTGGTTGTATGTTTGACTACTCCCCCCTGCCTTCTTCTGGAATATTCTGGAATGTAGTGGGCTGGAAGAGTCAAATTCACAGCCTGCATATTTGTGGTCCCAGCCCGACCCTGGGGGAGTTGGCTGGTGAAGTGCATATATAGTATGAGGCCTGGGGCAGCTTGGTTCTTGTCCAAGAGGAGAGGTTTTCAGCCTGAAGGGCTACTACCCTTCTGGGCATTTCATTTGTATGTCTACATGTGCTCCTAAAGGTCCCAGCTATGCTTGAGGTGAGGGGGGGGGGGGCTGTTCTTGTGCTCTTCGAGGTTCCAGCTATGCTATTGCTGGGAGGCCTGTTACTGAATCTTGCTGGATCAGGGATCAGGGATTTCACTGAGGAACTGGTCCTGTTTGTAGGCTGCTACTATCCATTGTGCATCAGTGCCAGTGCTTGCTCAAGTTGGAGAATGTCGGCTGGGCAGCGGACGGTGTCAGTTGGGCAGCGGACGGTGTCAGTTCGGCAGTGGACGGTGTCAGTTGGGCAGTGGACGGTGTCAGTTGGGCAGTGGACGGTGTCAGTTGGGCAGTGGATGGTGTCAGTTGGGCAGTGGACGGTGTCAGTAAGGCAGGTGATGATGGTGTCAGTAGAACAGTGGACTGTGGTAGAAGGGCAGTGGATGGTGTCAGTAAGGCAGGTGATGATGGTGTCAGTAGAACAGTGGACTGTGGTAGAAGGGCAGTGGATGGTGTCAGTAGGATAGAGGTCAGTGTCAGTAGAGCAGTGAACGTGTCACAGATGGATGCAGATTTAACCCCACAGCTGCTGGATTGGGAGCCAAGTGGGAGGATTACAATTAACCCCTCAATGGCCAGGCACCTTTACCAAGTAACCAGCAGCCACTACTTGAAACTCACTAGTTATTTTACACCTATCATTTCTCACAATCCGTGTGGAGAGTGGGAAGGTCAGTGTTGGGGGTGTGGGTCTGCCAGTGGGGAGGGGTTGGTATTTGGGGGTCTGTATGTTGCAGGTGGGGGTCAGTAGTTGAAGATGAGCGGTATCAGTCTGGAGGAGTGAGGAGGGGTCTGTCATATAGATGGAATTCGTAATATCACAGTCTGCATTACTATCTGGGAGGGTGCCCAGTAGGTGGCCGGTGAGTGCATAAATAGTCTGAGGCCTGGGGCCGCTTGGTTCTTGTCCAAGAGGAGAGGTTCTGAGCCTGAAGGGCTGTTACCCTTCTGGGCATTTCAGCTTTAGCTCTGCATGTTCTCATCAGTCTGTATTACTATCTGACAATCCCCCTCCCCCGCTGACAGACCCCCAACACCCTAACTACTGCCCCTCCCCACTGACAATCACCCCATCCTCTTTCTTGTCCCTCATAAGGTTATTGGTGGGTGCTTTAAGTTGTACATGGCAGAGGTATCTGGCAATTAAGGGATTAATTGTTTGCCACCTGCTTGGCTCTCTCCCCAGCATGGGGTCAAGCCTGTGCATCTTAAATTGGAAGTCTTGAAGAAGCGGCACTGACTGTGAAACACGTTGACATTCTTACTTCTGAGCCAATGACATTGTGATTTTATGCATAAATATTGGGACATTATGTCCAGTTTTAAAGCAATTTTGTAATAAAACTATTTTTTTTAATATTCAAACTGTGATATTTCATGGGACACTGCCTAGTCATCCTAGAACGCTCATTGGCCTTTGTCTACTCTTTGGATTACATTTTTTTGGGGGTTAATTATCTCTCAGTATTGGGTCTGACAAGGAGGTCAGGGAGCAATGTTGCCCTCCACACCTATCAAATTTAGAATCCTGTATTTTTTTTATATACAGTGAAACCTCGGATTGTGGGTAAAGCGGTTAGCGAGCGTTTCGGAATACAAGCATTTTTTTCAAGCCAAAGCGGTGTGCAATACCTGAGGACAGTTCGGCTGACCATGGCAAACCTCGGGAACTGAGTATTTCCGAGGTTTGCCGAGGTCAGCTGAACTGTCCGCGGGCCTTTCCGAGGCTCTCCGGCGCCCCCCTCCTCTGGCCGCATGCGGCATTGCATGCCATAGAAGTCAATGCGGAACAAGTTATTTTCGCTTCCATTGACTTCTATGGGGAAACTCGCTTTGATATGCGAGTGCTTTGGATTACGAGCATTCGCCAGAAACGGATTATGCTCGTAATCCAAGGTTCCACTGTACTTTTTATCTAAACTGTTCTTTATACTTCTAACCTTAGACTCAAGAATGAAATACATGATGTCTACAAGGCAGAGATACCAACGTTTCAAGGCATATAACTCTTGTAGAGGGGAGTACGTTAGTCTAGACAAAATATATACACAAAACCTACTGATAAAAGACAATCAACATAAACAAAGGAGAGAGCACGAAATAGAATATTTGAGTAGAAGACACCTTCAGCTACTGAATGACCGATCTTCTGGTGAGCACTCCCCAACCACAGCTCAGGATCTGTTTAATCCTAATGAAGATGGTGTTACTCCCAAGATCGTGGTTCTAGAAGGACCTGCCGGCATCGGAAAAACGGTGACCTGCCAGAAGATCATGCTGGACTGGGCCTCGGGGAATCTCTACCAAAACAAGTTCTGTTTGCTGTTTTATCTGAGCTGTAGAGAACTCAACAACATTATTGGCTGCATAAGCCTAGCTAGGCTTTTATCTAGAATCTGTAGACTGCCGTGCGAAGAGGAAGTCATGAAGGTAGTCTTGACTGATTCTGAAAACTTGCTCTTCGTCATTGATGGTCTGGATGAGCTCAGATGGTCTTTGGAGGATCAGTCTGAGGTTTGTGAAGACCCTTTTCAGGAAACTCACCTAAACGTCATTCTGAGGAGCTTACTGAAAAAACAAGTCCTGTGTGAAGCCTCTATGATTATCACCACCAGATCATTCACGTTGGAGAAATTGGAGGAACTTATTGAAGATCCTTGCTATGTAGAAGCTTTAGGATTCACGGGGAAGGAGCGGGAAAAATACGTCTACAAATTCTTTAAAGATGAAGATGTGGCAGAGAAGGTTCTTGGAATAATTAAAGAGAACGACATTGTATTTACCATGTGTGCGATCCCTATCACATGCTGGATTGTGTGTACTGTGATGAAACAAGAAATAAAAAAGGACTTTGACCTAATCCAATGTAGAACAACCACCTCCATCTACGTCCTCTACCTGAAAGGTTTAATAAAATATCACAGCAGGAAGCAGCCGGTGGCGACGTGTCTAAGGAAGGTGTGCGCTTTAGCCAATGAAGGAGTTTTCAGTAAGAAAATTCTCTTTGAGGAGGCAGATCTGAGGAGACATGGGCTCTCCATGACTGAGATGGAGTCAGTATTTCTGAATGAGAGCATTATCCACCAGGACATTGAAATAAGCACCTGCTACAGCTTCATCCATCTGACCGTCCAGGAGTTCTTTGCCGCTTTGCATTACGTGCTGGGAGAGGAACCGTCCAATGAGAACCCTGGAGCCGACAGTGTTCTTTCCCATCCTGATAAGTATTTTGGGAAATCATTGACTGAAATGTGTATTAATAACCCCCATTTACCATTAATGGTCCAGTTTCTGTATGGACTCACAGACCATAACCAGGGGAAGGAACTGTCCAAAATCACAGGATGTGACATTTCGTTCCGAGCTACGCCGGCCATGATGAGCTGGCTCGCCCCCGACGATGTCTGCTTCTATAATGAGCTCATCTGCTGCTTGTTCGAGATGCAGGATGAAGACTTTGTTAGGACGCTCATGTCCCGCACAAGAAGTTTGACATTTCGGCTCTTGGGAAGAGTGAACTGTATTCGGCAGCTGGCCTACTGCTTGAAAACCAGAAAAGAGATTCACAGAATATCATTTAAGTGCTGGAAGATGGGACTGGAGGACCTCCAGATGTTATCTCCATTCCTGCGAAAGTGCTCGGTGCTTCAGTAAGTATTTCCTGTTCATTAAAATCGATGAATTAACTTAAGCCCAAGGCCTTCATAGCAATTAATGGGGGACCTGCATTAGGCTTTCGTACTCAGATGTGACTCAGTTCTAACCTTTTGGGTATTTATATACTGTTACCTAGATTCAGAGACGCGCCGCAACTTTAAGGCAGCGTAGCGTATCGTATTTACGCTACGCCGCCTTAAAGTGGTGGTTCACCCTAAATAACAACATTCTACCGTAAACTCCAGCATACTAGCGTGAGCTACAGTATGCCTTTATTTATTTTTTTGGCCCCGTACTCACAGTTTAATCCCATAGTGAAGTTTCAGACTCCCCGCGGGGAATGGGCGTTCCTATGGAGAGGGAAGATGATTGACGGCCGGCTATGGCGTGTCACGATTCCCGAAAATAGCCAGAGTAGGTCTCGGCTCTTCACGGCACTATACGGCACCTGCGCAGGCGCCATGAAGAGCCAAGTCCTATTTCGGCTATTTCCGGAGACGCGCCATAGCCGGCCGTCAATCATGTTCCCCTCTTGATAGGAACGCCTACTCCCCGAGGGAGTCTGAAACTTCACTACGGCATTAAACTGCGAGTACGGGGCCAAAAAAAAGGCATACTGTAGCTCGCGCTAGTATGCTTGATGGCATGCTAGAAAAAAAAAAATTCTTAGGGTGAACCCCCGCTTTAAGTCAGAGAGGCAAGTACTGTATTCACAAAGTACTTGCCTCCTAACTTACGGCGGCGTAGCGTAAATGCGTCCGGCGTAAGCGCGCCTAATTCAAATGAGGATGGGGGGGGCGTGTTTTATGTTAATTACTCGTGACCCGACGTCCCGTGTACATATCCCAGTGTGCATTGCTCCAAAGTACGCCACAAGGACGCATTGGTTTTTACGTGAACGTAAATTACATCCAGCCCCATTCACGGACGACTTACGCAAACAACGTAAAAATTTCAAATTTCGACGCGGGAACGACGGCCATACTTAACATTGACTAGGCCAACTAGGGGCAGCTTTATCTTTACGCGGCGTATCTCTTACGGAAACAGCGTATCTTTACTGCGACGGGTGCACGTACGTTCGTGAATCGGCGTATCTAGCCATTTACATATTCTACGTCAAACTCAACGGAAGCGCCAGATAGCGCCCAGCGGAAAAATTGCACCCTAAGATACGACGGTGTAGGAGACCATTCGCCGCTCGTATCTTAGCCTAATTTAAGTGTATCTGGTTTCCAGAATACGCTTAAATTAACGCCGGCGTAGATTCAGAGTTACGACGGCGTATCTACTGATACGCCGGCGTAACTCTCTATGAATCTGGCTATGTGTTTCCCCGAAAATAAGACCTAACCCGAAAATAAGACCTAGCGTTATGTGACGGGAGGGGCCCGTGGAACCCAGCATCCCTTGTTTCAGCTCCCAATGCACCTCTTGTGCACCTCTTATGCCGCGTACAGACGATCGGATTTTCCGCCGGGAAAAACCTTGGTTGGTTTTTCCGACGGAATTATGTACAAGCTTGGCTTGCATACACACGGTCACACAAAAGTTCTCTGACTTTTCGAACGCCAAGAACGCGGTGACCTACAACACTACGAGCTCCTGCTATTGTGAGAAGGTGTCCTGTGTTTATACTTATGATAATGTATCATCTACTGTGTGAAGCTCGGTGACAACAAGTCTGACCTGTAGTGAAATCCTGATTAATCACAACAATGACCAGGAGGACACGGAGTCACATCGGCTGCTTTAACCACTTCCCGCCCGGTCAATAGTATATTGACGTCCGGGAAGTGGTTCTGAAATCCTGACTGGACATCTATTGACGTCCTGCAGAATAACATGCCGGCGCTTGCCCGTAAGGGCGCGCAGTGCGGCGATCGATGATGCGGGGTGTCAGACTGACACCCTGGATCTCCGATCTCGCTAAAGAGCCTGCGGCGGAGGCTCTTTACCACGTGATCAGCCGTGTCCAATCACGGCTGATCACGATGTAAACAGGAAGAGCCGTTGACCGGCTCTTCCTCACTCGCGTCTGACAGACGCGAGTAGAGGAGAGCTGATCGGCGGCTCTCCTGACAGGGGGGGTTCGTGCTGATTGTTTATCAGCTCAGCCTCCCCTCGGATGCCCACACTGGACCACCAGGGAAGCCGCAGGACCCAATACAGCAATAATAGGAAACATTAAAAAAACAGTCAAAAAATAAAATAAAATTAGCACAATAGATGCCAATCAGTGCCCACAAATGGGCACTGACTGGCAACATGGGCACTGACTGAAGTGATGCCCAGCAATGCCATCAGTGCCACCCCTCAGTGTCCATCAGTGCCACCCCTGAGTGTCCATCAGTGCCCATATATGCCCAGTGCCCACCTATCAGTGCCCATCTGTGCCACCCATAAGTTCCCATCAGTGCCACCCATAAGTGCCGCCCATGAGTGCCCATCAGTGCCACCTATGAGTGCCCATCAGTGCTGCCTATGAGTGTCCATCTGTGCCGCCTATGAGTGCCCATCAGTGCCGCCTATGAGTGCCCATCAGTACCGCCTATGAGTGCCCATCAGTGCTGCATACCAGTGCCACCTATCAGTGCCCATCAGTGCAGCCTCATCGGTGCCCATCAGTGCCCCCTCATTGGTGCCCATCAGTACCACCTCATTGGTGCCACCAGTGCCGCCATATCAATGCCCGTGATTGAAAAAGAAAATATATAATTTTTTTCAAAATTTTCCGTATTTTTTTAAGTGTTGCGCAAAAAATAAAAATCGCAGAGGTGATCAAATACCACCAAAATAAAGCTCTATTTGTGGGAACAAAATGATAAAAAAATTGCTTGGGTACAGTGTAGCACAACCGCACAATTGTCATTCATAATGCGTCAGCGCTGAAAGCTGAAAATTGGCCTGGGCAGGAAGGGGCGTAAGTGCCCGGTATGGAAATGGTTAAGGGATTACTTAATTAGCTCATGTTAATTTGTGTTTATGGTTACCGGTGTATTGTTAGAGTAATATGAGCAGGAGGGGGGAACCTCTTCTTCAACTGTATATAAGACTTGTATTCTGGTTCTAATAAACATTCCATGTTCAGCAATCAAACAAGTATCGTCTGGTTTGTTGTTGATAGCGGTTGGAATATCTGATAACTAGATCCAGACTGGGAGGAAGCGGTATATGACGAAAGCACTCAAGAGTGTGGGACGTTTTGTTACACGTTATTTTCCAGGAGGGCTGCAATATAAGCCCTACCCCGCAAAATAAGCCCTAGTTTAAAATGTTTGAAACATCCTATAATCCCCTCTATTACAGTATTATATAATGTACGATGTGTGTGTTTCTGTAATATAATTGCGGGGAAGAGAGCTCCGGCGGGTCCCAGAAGCGCAGAACGGCGCTATAACGAAGGTATTTGGTACAATTATATTACAGAAACACACACATTGTACATTATATAATACTGTAATAGAGTGGATTATAGGATTTTACAAGCATTTTATCTCAGTTCACATCGGGGATTCCTGACAGGCAGGGAGGGAGAGGGGGAGAGAAGACATCACATTACATCAGGGGTGGCAAACTCAAATTAATCGGGGGCCGCATTTGCAGTATGGTTGACCTCAAAGGGCCGGTTGTATCTGTAAGACTGGTTTCATGGAGCGCAGGGTTCAGGAGTTTGCTGCGTACGAAATGCAGGATACAGGAGTATGCTATGGACCATGTGCAATATCTGACCTCTGCACCCTCCACTCTCCTGGGATGGGATGGGGTGGGGTGGGGTGGCATGGGGTAGGATGGGGGTGGATGGGATGGGGGGGGGGCGTAGGATGGGATGGGGACGAGATGGGGTGGTATAGGATGGCATGGGGTGGGGGTGGAGTGGGATGGGGTAGGATGAGATGGGGTAGAATGTGATGGGGTATGGTGGGGTGGGATAGGATGGGATGGGCTACCTGACATACATGGACCTACCTGACATACACAATGACTTCACCTACCTGACATACTCTGACCTCACCTACCTGACATACACTGACCTCACCTACCTGACATACATGGACCTACCTGACATACATAGACCTACCTGACATACAATGACTTCACCTATCTGACATACATGGACCTACCTGACATACATGGACCTACCTGACATACATGGACCTACCTGACATACATGGACCTACCTGACATACACTGACCTCACCTACCTGACAAACATGGACCTACCTGACATACATGGACCTACCTGACATACACAATGACTTCACCTACATTACATACATGTAACATGGACCTACCTGACACACACCCATCATTTGTCACGGCAGCCAGCCAGCCAGAAAGGAGGAGAGCCAGCCGCCCAAGCCGGGATCTTTACAGTGCAATGTGCATGCTGTGGAGGAGGCTTGTAATTGCCGCCTTCTGGAGTCTGCAGCGCCTATGATGGACGTAACACGTCCCGCGGTCCCGGGATTGGAACTCCGGGACGTCCATCATAGGAGCCGGGTGTACCAAGATGGCCGACCGCTCCGGAGCTAGGCCGAAGCCGCGGCCTTTCCTAAGGCCGAGGCAGCGGTGCGCTCTGCGGATCACGAATCGGTCACGATCCGTTGCACCACTAGTGGCAACGGACCGTTGTGCGGGCCACATGGCAAGGTCTGGCGGGCCTTGTGTTTGCCACCCCTGCATTACATGGTAGGACCTACCCCTCGAAAATAAGCCCTACTGTGTCTTTTGTTGCCAAAATTAATATAAGACTTATTTTTCGGGGAAACACATTGGTTGTAAGTACTTAATACATATATAGCCAGATTCACGTGGTCCGGCATATTTTTAGTCGGGCGTAGCGCAGCTCATTTGCGCTACGCCAACGTAAAATAGAGAGGCAAGGCCAGTATTCACAAAGCACTTGCTCCCTAAGTTACGTCGGCGTAGCCCAAATGGCCCGGCGTAACCCCCGCCTAATTCAAAATAGGCAGGTAGGGGGCGTGCTCCATGTAAATTACCCGTGACCCCATGTCGCAAATACTCCTTGCTTTCGACGTGAACGTAACCTACGCCCAGCCCCATTCACGTACGCTTACGCAAACAACGTAAAATACCACGGCAGTTCCGACGTCCATACTTTGCATGGGCTGCGCCACCTACAGAGGTGTTTTAGCTTTACGCCGGTGTACGTCTTACGTAAACGGCGTAGCTTACTGCGACGGGCGTACGTACGTTCGTGAATCGGCGTATCTTGCTCATTTACATATTCTAGGCGTAAATCCACGTACACGCCCCTAGCGGCCAGCGTAAATATGTAGCTAATAGGGTTGTCCCGATACCACTTTTTTAGGACAGAGTACAAGTACCGATACTTTTTTTCAAGTAGTCGCCGATACCGAATACGATACTTTTTTTAAATGTGTCCCCAAATGCTGCCATGTCCCCCCACATATTGCAGCCATGTCCCCCACATATGCAGCCATGTCCCCCCAACCATGTCCCCCACATATGCAGCCATGTCCCCCTAGCCATGTCCCTCTAGCCATGTCCCTCACATATGCAGCCATGTCCCTCTAGCCATGTCCCTCACATATGCAGCCATGTCCCTCTAGCCATGTCCCTCTAGCCATGTCTCTCTAGCCATGTCTCTCTAGCAATGTCCCTCTAGCCATGTCCCTCACATATGCAGCCATGTCCCTCTAGCCATGTCCCTCTGGCAGCAATGTCCCTCTGGCAGCAATGTCCCTCTAGCAGCAATGTCCCTCTGGCAGCAATGTCCCTCTGGCAGCAATGTCCCCCATACCTTTGCCGCCGCCGCCGCATGGAGAAAATCACAGCATTCATTTGAATAGCCATTTTGCCCGCGCGTATAGACACTCCCCCTTGCTCGGGATTGGACAGATCACGATCACCCATCCAATCCCGGGCAAGGGGGAGTGTCTATACGCGCGGGAACACTACAGCTATTCAAATGAAAGCTGTGATGTTCCCGCACAGCGTTTAACCCATGCAACGGCTTTCGATGCGGCGGCAGCGGCGGTGGGGGAAGTATTCTATTTAGGTATCGGGGGTATTTGCACGAGTACGAGTACTCCCGCAAATACTCGGTATCGGTCCCGATACCGATACTGGCATCGGTATCGATACGACGGCGTAGGAGACTTACGCCGGTCGTATCTTAGCCAAATTTAAGCATATCTGGTTTCCAGAATACGCTTAACCACTTACCCCCCGGACCATATTGCTGCCCAAAGACCAGAGTACTTTTTGCGATTCGGGACTGCGTCGCTTTAACAGACAATTGCGCGGTCGTGCGACGTGGCTCCCAAACAAAATTGGCGTCCTTTTTTTCCCACAAATAGAGCTTTCTTTTGGTGGTATTTGATCACCTCTGCGTTTTTTATTTTTTGCGCTATAAACAAAAATAGAGCGACAATTTTGAAAAAAATGAATATTTTTTACTTTTTGCTGTAATAAATATCCCCCAAAAATATATAAAAAAACATTTTTTTTCCTCAGTTTAGGCCGATGCGTATTCTTCTACATATTTTTCATAAAAAAATTGCAATAAGCGTTTATTGATTGGTTTGCGCAAAAGTTATAGCGTTTACAAAATAGGGGGTATTTTTATGGCATTTTTATTAATATTTTTTTTTACTAGTAATGGCGGCGATCAGCGATTTTTTTTTCGGTATTGCGACATTATGGCGGACACTTCGGACATTTAGTGGCGGCTCATAGGCAGGATGTCATATAACGTGATCTCGCCTAGGAGAGCCACCTTGTGGACGTATATCGACGGTGCGGCGACGGCAAGTGGTTAAATATACGACGGCACGCATTCGGACTTACAACGGCGGTTGGAGAGAGGAGGGCCCCCCCCGTTCTCTGCTCCAGGGGGGCCCTGCCTAAAGCTGTGTAAGGGGCCCCAAAATGTGTGATGGCTGTGTATATTACATATAGTGTGTGTGCGTGTGGCGATATATATTTTCAAGCACAGACAGACATGTACTGGCCTTAGGGACTACAGGGAGTTTCCCGGTGGGCCGATGGCTCAGTGGGCCGGTCTGGATGAAGTCCAGGGCCAAATTTTGGTCTCAGTCCAGCCCTGAGCATAGACACCAATTTGGGAAAAAGGATGGCCTGGATTTCCTCAGCTAATTCCATTCAAAAGGTACCGTATTTATTGGGGTATAGCGCGCTCCCGCGTATAGCGCGCACCCCTAAAGTTGGCCAGAAATTCCTGTGGAAAAAAGGATTTTGTACTTACAGTTTTGGTGTCTTGTGCGTCATCCATCGGCGGCCTCGTCGGGTCCGGCGTCCGTCTGCGGCTTCGGGTGTCCAACCTTAGCCCTTAACCCTAACATGTAATCCCAACCTTAGCCCTTAACCCTAACATGTAATCCCAACCTTAGCCCTTAACCCTAACATGTAATCCCAACCTTAGCCCTTAACCCTAACATGTAATCCCAACCTTAGCCCTTAACCCTAACATGTAATCCCAACCTTAGCCCTTAACCCTAACATGTAATCCCAACCTTAGCCCTTAACCCTAACATGTAATCCCAACCTTAGCCCTTAACCCTAACATGTAATCCCAACCTTAGCCCTTAACCCTAACATGTAATCCCAACCTTAGCCCTTAACCCTAACATGTAATCCCAACCTTAGCCCTTAACCCTAACATGTAATCCCAACCTTAGCCCTTAACCCTAACATTTAACCCCAACCTTAGCCCTTAACCCTAACATGTAATCCCAACCTTAGCCCTTAACCCTAACATGTAATCCCAACCTTAGCCCTTAACCCTAACATGTAATCCCAACCTTAGCCCTTAACCCTAACATGTAATCCCAACCTTAGCCCTTAACCCTAACATGTAATCCCAACCTTAGCCCTTAACCCTAACATTTAACCCCAACCATAGCCCTTAACCCTAAGGCCCGGTGCACACGAGCAAACATGTACGGTGAAACCGGTTCGTCGGACCGTTTTCACCGTACATGCCTGCCAGAGGGCTTCTGTACGATGGTTGTACTAACCATCGTACAGAAGTTCGCGCGTAAACACTATGCGGGGCGTGTCCGCGTCGTCACCGCGATGATGATGCGGTGATGACGCGGCGACGTGGGCGGCCTGCCTTTAAAATGCTTCCACGCATGCGTCAAAGTCATTCGACGCATGCGAGGGACGGTGGGCGCTCGGACATGTACGGTAGGTCTGTACTGACGACCGAACATGTCCGAGCGGGCAGGATTCCAGCGGACGGTTTTAAAACACGTCCAGGAATATTTGTCCGCTGGGAAAAGGCCCGGCGGGCAAATGTTTGCTGGAATTCGGCCCGCTCGCGCCTACACACGACCAAACATGTCTGCTGAAACTGGCCCGCGGACCAGTTTCAGCATACATGTTTGGTCGTGTGTACGGGGCCTAACATTTTACATTGTATTATGAATGGAGTGCGGGGTGATGGAGATGTATTATGAATGGAGTGCGGGGTGATGGAGATGGGATTGTATTATGAATGGAGTGCGGGGTGATGGAGATGTATTATGAATGGAGTGTGGGGTGATGGAGATGTATTATGAATGGAGTGCGGGGGGATGGAGATGTATTATGAATGGAGTGCGGGGTGATGGAGATGTATTATGAATGGAGTGCGGGGTGATGGAGATGGGATTGTATTATGAATGGAGTGCGGGGTGATGGAGATGTATTATGAATGGAGTGCGGGGTGATGGAGATGGGATTGTATTATGAATGGAGTGCGGGGTGATGGAGATGTATTATGAATGGAGTGCGGGGGGATGGAGATGGGATGTATTATGAATGGAGTGCGGGGTGATGGAGATGTATTATGAATGGAGTGCGGGGTGATGGAGATGTATTATGAATGGAGTGCGGGGTGATGGAGATGTATTATGAATGGAGTGCGGGGTGATGGAGATGTATTATGAATGGAGTGCGGGGTGATGGAGATGTATTATGAATGGAGTGCGGGGTGATGGAGATGTATTATGAATGGAGTGCGGGGTGATGGAGATGTATTATGAATGGAGTGCGGGGGTGATGGAGATGTATTATGAATGGAGTGCGGGGTGATGGAGATGTATTATGAATGGAGTGCGGGGTGATGGAGATGTATTATGAATGGAGTGCGGGGTGATGGAGATGTATTATGAATGGAGTGCGGGGTGATGGAGATGTATTATGAATGGAGTGCGGGGTGATGGAGATGTATTATGAATGGAGTGCGGGGTGATGGAGATGTATTATGAATGGAGTGCGGGGTGATGGAGATGTATTATGAATGGAGTGCGGGGTGATGGAGATGTATTATGAATGGAGTGCGGGGTGATGGAGATGTATTATGAATGGAGTGCGGGGTGATGGAGATGTATTATGAATGGAGTGCGGGGTGATGGAGATGTATTATGAATGGAGTGCGGGGTGATGGAGATGTATTATGAATGGAGTGCGGGGTGATGGAGATGTATTATGAATGGAGTGCGGGGTGATGGAGATGTATTATGAATGGAGTGCGGGGTGATGGAGATGTATTATGAATGGAGTGCGGGGTGATGGAGATGTATTATGAATGGAGTGCGGGGTGATGGAGATGTATTATGAATGGAGTGCGGGGTGATGGAGATGTATTATGAATGGAGTGCGGGGTGATGGAGATGTATTATGAATGGAGTGCGGGGTGATGGAGATGTATTATGAATGGAGTGCGGGGTGATGGAGATGTATTATGAATGGAGTGCGGGGTGATGGAGATGTATTATGAATGGAGTGCGGGGTGATGGAGATGTATTATGAATGGAGTGCGGGGTGATGGAGATGTATTATGAATGGAGTGCGGGGTGATGGAGATGGATTGTATTATGAATGGAGTGCGGGGTGATGGAGATGTATTATGAATGGAGTGCGGGGGGATGGAGATGTATTATGAATGGAGTGCGGGGTGATGGAGATGTATTATGAATGGAGTGCGGGGTGATGGAGATGTATTATGAATGGAGTGCGGGGTGATGGAGATGTATTATGAATGGAGTGCGGGGTGATGGAGATGTATTATGAATGGAGTGCGGGGTGATGGAGATGTATTATGAATGGAGTGCGGGGTGATGGAGATGTATTATGAATGGAGTGCGGGGTGATGGAGATGTATTATGAATGGAGTGCGGGGTGATGGAGATGTATTATGAATGGAGTGCGGGGTGATGGAGATGGGATTGTATTATGAATGGAGTGCGGGGTGATGGAGATGTATTATGAATGGAGTGCGGGGTGATGGAGATGTATTATGAATGGAGTGCGGGGTGATGGAGATGTATTATGAATGGAGTGCGGGGTGATGGAGATGGATTGTATTATGAATGGAGTGCGGGGTGATGGAGATGGGATTGTATTATGAATGGAGTGCGGGGTGATGGAGATGGGATTGTATTATGAATGGAGTGCGGGGTGATGGAGATGTATTATGAATGGAGTGCGGGGTGATGGAGATGATGTATTATGAATGGAGTGCGGGGTGATGGAGATGGGATTGTATTATGAATGGAGTGCGGGGTGATGGAGATGTATTATGAATGGAGTGCGGGGTGATGGAGATGTATTATGAATGGAGTGCGGGGTGATGGAGATGTATTATGAATGGAGTGCGGGGTGATGGAGATGTATTATGAATGGAGTGCGGGGTGATGGAGATGATGTATTATGAATGGAGTGCGGGGTGATGGAGATGTATTATGAATGGAGTGCGGGGTGATGGAGATGTATTATGAATGGAGTGCGGGGTGATGGAGATGTATTATGAATGGAGTGCGGGGTGATGGAGATGTATTATGAATGGAGTGCGGGGTGATGGAGATGTATTATGAATGGAGTGCGGGGTGATGGAGATGTATTATGAATGGAGTGCGGGGTGATGGAGATGTATTATGAATGGAGTGCGGGGTGATGGAGATGTATTATGAATGGAGTGCGGGGTGATGGAGATGTATTATGAATGGAGTGCGGGGTGATGGAGATGTATTATGAATGGAGTGCGGGGTGATGGAGATGTATTATGAATGGAGTGCGGGGTGATGGAGATGTATTATGAATGGAGTGCGGGGTGATGGAGATGTATTATGAATGGAGTGCGGGGTGATGGAGATGTATTATGAATGGAGTGCGGGGTGATGGAGATGTATTATGAATGGAGTGCGGGGTGATGGAGATGTATTATGAATGGAGTGCGGGGTGATGGAGATGTATTATGAATGGAGTGCGGGGTGATGGAGATGTATTATGAATGGAGTGCGGGGTGATGGAGATGTATTATGAATGGAGTGCGGGGTGATGGAGATGTATTATGAATGGAGTGCGGGGTGATGGAGATGGATTGTATTATGAATGGAGTGCGGGGTGATGGAGATGTATTATGAATGGAGTGCGGGGTGATGGAGATGTATTATGAATGGAGTGCGGGGTGATGGAGATGGGATTGTATTATGAATGGAGTGTGGGGTGATGGAGATGGGATTGTATTATGAATGGAGTGCGGGGTGATGGAGATGGATTGTATTATGAATGGAGTGCGGGGTGATGGAGATGTATTATGAATGGAGTGCGGGGTGATGGAGATGTATTATGAATGGAGTGCGGGGTGATGGAGATGTATTATGAATGGAGTGCGGGGTGATGGAGATGTATTATGAATGGAGTGCGGGGTGATGGAGATGTATTATGAATGGAGTGCGGGGTGATGGAGATGTATTATGAATGGAGTGCGGGGTGATGGAGATGTATTATGAATGGAGTGCGGGTGATGGAGATGTATTATGAATGGAGTGCGGGGTGATGGAGATGTATTATGAATGGAGTGCGGGGTGATGGAGATGTATTATGAATGGAGTGCGGGGTGATGGAGATGTATTATGAATGGAGTGCGGGGTGATGGAGATGTATTATGAATGGAGTGCGGGGTGATGGAGATGTATTATGAATGGAGTGCGGGGTGATGGAGATGTATTATGAATGGAGTGCGGGGTGATGGAGATGTATTATGAATGGAGTGCGGGGTGATGGAGATGTATTATGAATGGAGTGCGGGGTGATGGAGATGTATTATGAATGGAGTGCGGGGTGATGGAGATGTATTATGAATGGAGTGCGGGGTGATGGAGATGGATTGTATTATGAATGGAGTGCGGGGTGATGGAGATGTATTATGAATGGAGTGCGGGGTGATGGAGATGTATTATGAATGGAGTGCGGGGTGATGGAGATGTATTATGAATGGAGTGCGGGGTGATGGAGATGTATTATGAATGGAGTGCGGGGTGATGGAGATGTATTATGAATGGAGTGCGGGGTGATGGAGATGTATTATGAATGGAGTGCGGGGTGATGGAGATGTATTATGAATGGAGTGCGGGGTGATGGAGATGTATTATGAATGGAGTGCGGGGTGATGGAGATGTATTATGAATGGAGTGCGGGGTGATGGAGATGTATTATGAATGGAGTGCGGGGTGATGGAGATGTATTATGAATGGAGTGCGGGGTGATGGAGATGTATTATGAATGGAGTGCGGGGTGATGGAGATGTATTATGAATGGAGTGCGGGGTGATGGAGATGTATTATGAATGGAGTGCGGGGTGATGGAGATGTATTATGAATGGAGTGCGGGGTGATGGAGATGTATTATGAATGGAGTGCGGGGTGATGGAGATGTATTATGAATGGAGTGCGGGGTGATGGAGATGTATTATGAATGGAGTGCGGGGTGATGGAGATGTATTATGAATGGAGTGCGGGGTGATGGAGATGTATTATGAATGGAGTGCGGGGTGATGGAGATGTATTATGAATGGAGTGCGGGGTGATGGAGATGTATTATGAATGGAGTGCGGGGTGATGGAGATGTATTATGAATGGAGTGCGGGGTGATGGAGATGTATTATGAATGGAGTGCGGGGTGATGGAGATGTATTATGAATGGAGTGCGGGGTGATGGAGATGTATTATGAATGGAGTGCGGGGTGATGGAGATGTATTATGAATGGAGTGCGGGGTGATGGAGATGTATTATGAATGGAGTGCGGGGTGATGGAGATGTATTATGAATGGAGTGCGGGGTGATGGAGATGTATTATGAATGGAGTGCGGGGTGATGGAGATGTATTATGAATGGAGTGCGGGGTGATGGAGATGTATTATGAATGGAGTGCGGGGTGATGGAGATGTATTATGAATGGAGTGCGGGGTGATGGAGATGTATTATGAATGGAGTGCGGGGTGATGGAGATGTATTATGAATGGAGTGCGGGGTGATGGAGATGTATTATGAATGGAGTGCGGGGTGATGGAGATGTATTATGAATGGAGTGCGGGGTGATGGAGATGTATTATGAATGGAGTGCGGGGTGATGGAGATGTATTATGAATGGAGTGCGGGGTGATGGAGATGTATTATGAATGGAGTGCGGGGTGATGGAGATGTATTATGAATGGAGTGCGGGGTGATGGAGATGTATTATGAATGGAGTGCGGGGTGATGGAGATGTATTATGAATGGAGTGCGGGGTGATGGAGATGTATTATGAATGGAGTGCGGGGTGATGGAGATGTATTATGAATGGAGTGCGGGGTGATGGAGATGTATTATGAATGGAGTGCGGGGTGATGGAGATGTATTATGAATGGAGTGCGGGGTGATGGAGATGTATTATGAATGGAGTGCGGGGTGATGGAGATGTATTATGAATGGAGTGCGGGGTGATGGAGATGTATTATGAATGGAGTGCGGGGTGATGGAGATGTATTATGAATGGAGTGCGGGGTGATGGAGATGTATTATGAATGGAGTGCGGGGTGATGGAGATGTATTATGAATGGAGTGCGGGGTGATGGAGATGTATTATGAATGGAGTGCGGGGTGATGGAGATGTATTATGAATGGAGTGCGGGGTGATGGAGATGTATTATGAATGGAGTGCGGGGTGATGGAGATGTATTATGAATGGAGTGCGGGGTGATGGAGATGTATTATGAATGGAGTGCGGGGTGATGGAGATGTATTATGAATGGAGTGCGGGGTGATGGAGATGTATTATGAATGGAGTGCGGGGTGATGGAGATGTATTATGAATGGAGTGCGGGGGTGATGGAGATGTATTATGAATGGAGTGCGGGGTGATGGAGATGTATTATGAATGGAGTGCGGGGTGATGGAGATGTATTATGAATGGAGTGCGGGGTGATGGAGATGTATTATGAATGGAGTGCGGGGTGATGGAGATGTATTATGAATGGAGTGCGGGGTGATGGAGATGTATTATGAATGGAGTGCGGGGTGATGGAGATGTATTATGAATGGAGTGCGGGGTGATGGAGATGTATTATGAATGGAGTGCGGGGTGATGGAGATGTATTATGAATGGAGTGCGGGGTGATGGAGATGTATTATGAATGGAGTGCGGGGTGATGGAGATGTATTATGAATGGAGTGCGGGGTGATGGAGATGTATTATGAATGGAGTGCGGGGTGATGGAGATGTATTATGAATGGAGTGCGGGGTGATGGAGATGTATTATGAATGGAGTGCGGGGTGATGGAGATGTATTATGAATGGAGTGCGGGGTGATGGAGATGTATTATGAATGGAGTGCGGGGTGATGGAGATGTATTATGAATGGAGTGCGGGGTGATGGAGATGTATTATGAATGGAGTGCGGGGTGATGGAGATGTATTATGAATGGAGTGCGGGGTGATGGAGATGTATTATGAATGGAGTGCGGGGTGATGGAGATGTATTATGAATGGAGTGCGGGGTGATGGAGATGTATTATGAATGGAGTGCGGGGTGATGGAGATGTATTATGAATGGAGTGCGGGGTGATGGAGATGTATTATGAATGGAGTGCGGGGTGATGGAGATGTATTATGAATGGAGTGCGGGGTGATGGAGATGTATTATGAATGGAGTGCGGGGTGATGGAGATGTATTATGAATGGAGTGCGGGGTGATGGAGATGTATTATGAATGGAGTGCGGGGTGATGGAGATGTATTATGAATGGAGTGCGGGGTGATGGAGATGTATTATGAATGGAGTGCGGGGTGATGGAGATGTATTATGAATGGAGTGCGGGGTGATGGAGATGTATTATGAATGGAGTGCGGGGTGATGGAGATGTATTATGAATGGAGTGCGGGGTGATGGAGATGTATTATGAATGGAGTGCGGGGTGATGGAGATGTATTATGAATGGAGTGCGGGGTGATGGAGATGTATTATGAATGGAGTGCGGGGTGATGGAGATGTATTATGAATGGAGTGCGGGGTGATGGAGATGTATTATGAATGGAGTGCGGGGTGATGGAGATGTATTATGAATGGAGTGCGGGGTGATGGAGATGTATTATGAATGGAGTGCGGGGTGATGGAGATGTATTATGAATGGAGTGCGGGGTGATGGAGATGTATTATGAATGGAGTGCGGGGTGATGGAGATGTATTATGAATGGAGTGCGGGGTGATGGAGATGTATTATGAATGGAGTGCGGGGTGATGGAGATGTATTATGAATGGAGTGCGGGGTGATGGAGATGTATTATGAATGGAGTGCGGGGTGATGGAGATGTATTATGAATGGAGTGCGGGGTGATGGAGATGTATTATGAATGGAGTGCGGGGTGATGGAGATGTATTATGAATGGAGTGCGGGGTGATGGAGATGTATTATGAATGGAGTGCGGGGTGATGGAGATGTATTATGAATGGAGTGCGGGGTGATGGAGATGGGATTGTATTATGAATGGAGTGCGGGGTGATGGAGATGTATTATGAATGGAGTGCGGGGTGATGGAGATGTATTATGAATGGAGTGCGGGGTGATGGAGATGTATTATGAATGGAGTGCGGGGTGATGGAGATGTATTATGAATGGAGTGCGGGGTGATGGAGATGTATTATGAATGGAGTGCGGGGTGATGGAGATGTATTATGAATGGAGTGCGGGGTGATGGAGATGTATTATGAATGGAGTGCGGGGTGATGGAGATGTATTATGAATGGAGTGCGGGGTGATGGAGATTGTATTATGAATGGAGTGCGGGGTGATGGAGATGTATTATGAATGGAGTGCGGGGTGATGGAGATGTATTATGAATGGAGTGCGGGGTGATGGAGATGTATTATGAATGGAGTGCGGGGTGATGGAGATGTATTATGAATGGAGTGCGGGGTGATGGAGATGTATTATGAATGGAGTGCGGGGTGATGGAGATGATGTATTATGAATGGAGTGCGGGGTGATGGAGATGTATTATGAATGGAGTGCGGGGTGATGGAGATGTATTATGAATGGAGTGCGGGGTGATGGAGATGTATTATGAATGGAGTGCGGGGTGATGGAGATGTATTATGAATGGAGTGCGGGGTGATGGAGATGTATTATGAATGGAGTGCGGGGTGATGGAGATGTATTATGAATGGAGTGCGGGGTGATGGAGATGTATTATGAATGGAGTGCGGGGTGATGGAGATGTATTATGAATGGAGTGCGGGGTGATGGAGATGTATTATGAATGGAGTGCGGGGTGATGGAGATGTATTATGAATGGAGTGCGGGGTGATGGAGATGTATTATGAATGGAGTGCGGGGTGATGGAGATGTATTATGAATGGAGTGCGGGGTGATGGAGATGTATTATGAATGGAGTGCGGGGTGATGGAGATGTATTATGAATGGAGTGCGGGGTGATGGAGATGTATTATGAATGGAGTGCGGGGTGATGGAGATGTATTATGAATGGAGTGCGGG